>NW_020695026.1:0-9975 GCF_002925995.2 Terrapene triunguis
TCCCTGATAGACATTTATCTAACCTACTCTTAAATATCTCCAGAGATATTCTGTGCACAATATTTTAAAATTCTGCAAATTTTGTCAAAAAATAAATGTGGAGGCTCCAGTAGGCAGTGGGACCTGCCAGGGGGCCAGGTGAGTCCCAGCAGTGCTAGCCTTACCTGGAGCGGCTCCCAGGAAGCATCCAGCAGGCAGGTCCCGTCCCTTTCACTCCTAAGGTCGCGCGGGTCAGGTCGAGGGGCGCGGGGGCAGGGGCGGGGGAGCTCGCTGCCGGCGCCTACAAGCCCCGCCCCTGCAGCACACAGTGGAGACCTACTCGCTGTCTCTGTGCATGCCTGGGGAGTGGGGCTGTAGCACTCTGCAGGCTCCTGGCGGCCGGCGGGCGAGCACCGGGAGTTCAGCTGCATTGCCCCTGGCCCAGGAAGAAGAGGTGAGCAGCGCCGGCAGCTCCGGCTTGTGTCCTCCACCAGACGGTCCCCCGATATTGGGACAAAGTGCGTCCTGACCGATGTAAGGTCGGGACGTGGGACAAGTCCCCTAAAATCGGGACTGTCCCGATAAAATCGGGATGTCTGGTCACCCTAGTCATCAGCCTGCTGAGAGGGCTAAAGTTCACTATGCCCAGACCAATGGCTGGCCCTGCAGCCCCTCCACGTCACTGTCTTACTGTCCTGGAGCTCCTCTGTGACTCTGACAGTAGGGTAGCCATACAAGTCAGAGTGCTCTTTGTGGGTGAGTATGGGGGATGCCCTATTGTGCTTCCCTGCAGCTTAGATGTGAGGAATCTCTTCTCCATCTGTGAGTGTGGCAGGCTGATGAGGGAAGCTAGGGTATTGCGCCCTCCCCACAAGCCGGAGCGGGGTCTGTGACGCTGCTGCCTGTGGTTCTCCTTCAGGACAATGAGCGCTGGGAGACCAATCGCATGCTGACAAGCGGGGTGGTCCATCGGCTAGAGGTGGATGAGGACTTTGAGGAAGATAACGCAGCCAAAGTGCACCTGCTGGTGCACAACTTGGTGCCCCCATTCTTGGATGGGAGGATCGTCTTCACCAAGCAGGTAGGGGCTCTGCTGGGGGAGAGCCACTGGGCCACTGCAAGGAAGCTCAGGCCTTGTCTACACTACAAAGTTTTGTCTGCAAAAGTTATGCCTCTTTAAGTAAAACTGCTGTTGTATGTCCACGCTAGCTCCTTGTGTCAGCAGACCGCATCCACACTAACAGCTCTTTCATGGACACAGACAGCAGTGCACTATGGTAGCAATCCCAGCGGGGTGCTTTGGGAAGGGTTTGCAATGCCTCATGCATTAGATACATCGTCACATGCTGCAGGTTTCTCTATCCCATCCTTCCAGGGGCATCCTACTAGATTGTCAGCCGCTTTTTCAACTGAAGCATGTGGGGGAAGGAGAGGAGAGTGATGTGTCTGGGGCGGGGGAGACAGCAGGCTGAGCGACCTATCCCGAGGCGGGGGAGGGGGTCAGCCCCCTCTGCTCAGCACAGGAGTCTCTCCTAAAGCAGCCAACTCTGCCTGCCCGTGATTCCCTCCGAGTTCTTCCACAGCCTCCGCAGCAGCTCTGTGAGCTCTCCATGCTGAGGAATCTCAAAGCTGCACAGCAGTCTGTCCCCTTTCCTTCCCCCCCCCCCCCAGTGCAGGGCAGAACAGGAGCATTCTACGCTAAGGATTTGCTTTTTGTTCCCCAAATAGCTGGGCTGTCAGATACTTCCCAGAGCTTTGAAAGAGGAGGGGCGCATGCCTGCAGGGCGGCAGGGATCAAAACAGGCATTGTGGGATACTGGTGGAAGCCAGTTATGTTGACAAAACAAACAGCAGTGTCTACACTGATGCTTTATCCCTTTAACTTTGAGCAAGAACTTTATGCCTCTGGTTGTGGTTTTATTTTGTGGCAAAAGAGCGGAGTTTTGCCACCAAAAGTAGCTTTGTGGTGTGTTCACCTCCCCTGTTTTGTTGGCAAAAGCTGCCTTTTGCCGACAAAACTTTGTAGTGTAGACAAGGCCTCAGTCAGTGCTGATTTGGAACCTCTCCCTCTCTTGCCCCTCCAGCCAGAGCCAGTCATCCCGGTCAAGGATGCCACTTCGGATTTGGCGATCATCGCCCGCAAAGGCAGCCAGCTGGTGCGCAAACACAGGGAACAGAAGGAACGCAAGAAGGTAGGCGCCGGACATGGCTGCTATCTCCTGGGGGTGGGTGATCTGTGCCTAGGAGCCCCAGTCTTGGACCAGACCCTCACTGTGCTGGGCTCTGCACAAACAGAACCAAAAGATGGTCCCTGCCCCAGCGAGCTGAATATGAGACAAACGACGGGCTATTAACAGGCCAGTGGGGGAATCCAAGGAAACCCTGAGACAGCTGGTCTGCATGATAGGCTCTGCTCTCCGCACACCAGCAGCCTAGCCACTGTCCAGTTATTTGTAGGCATCATGACAAAGGAGGGGGCAAGATTGCATTTGTCAAGGCCAGAGACACAATTAAGACACCCGACGAGGAGAGCCAGGCCGAGAGTTTCAGCTGTGTGGATGGATAAGAAGGACTGTACGTTAGAGATTTTTTGCAAAGAGAACCTGCACCATTTAGACATAGCCCAGAGGTGAGGACCTGAAGAGAGGTACGAGTCGAAGATGTCTCCCAGGTTACAGGCCTGAATGTCAGGCTGGATGGTTGTGTTGTTCACAGTGATCCAGAAAGAAGGCAGTGGTAGGAGCTCGGTTTTAGCCGTGTAGAGCTTGAACTGATAGCTAGACACCCATGAGGAGATGTCAGCGAGACAGGCCCAGACTTTAGCCTGGACCAGTGGTTCCCAAACTGGGGTTCGCGAAAGATTACAGGGGGTTCCCGGGAAAAAATTCCCTAATCGCGGACAGAGCTGTCCCTAGGGATCTCGGGCAGCACAGGGATTTCCAAGAGCTAAGCAGATCAAAGCAAGCATCTCTATCACACTGAGGAGATTTAAACTTCAAGACTCCTTATAAGAAATGGAAAGGGAGGTGGATATCTTTTGCTGTTTTTAAAATTAAATAGGCAGCTAGTATTGTTTTTAAAATTACTATGAAGAAAAAGTTTTAAGCTTTGTTGTAACGTGCGTTGTTTGCCTGGACTGTTCAAGACCTGAATGCTTGTGTAGAAGGAACTCTTTGAGTTGGCTTCTTAAATCCCTTCCTGCTGTTTCACATCTGATACTCCTTGATGAAACATAGGAGCCTTGTCTTATAACAGGCTTATTCAAAGTGATACAAGCTACGAAATTGAGATCTTGGAAGAGTTTTGCCATTTTCATAATGTAATAAAAATAGTGTAATGATAAATAATAATAAATAGTGTGTAATAAGCATGTCATAAAAACAAATTTTATATTTCCAAGATCACTGCTTTTATAATTTATACTCAGGTAAAGGAGAAAATCTCTGGAAATATTCATTTGTAGGAGGGGATTCGCAAGACTTGACATTTTAGTGAAGAGGGTTCACAGGTTGTTAAAGTTTGGGAACCACTGGCCTGGACAGAAAGAGATGGGTCTGGGGTTGAGAGGTAGCTCTGTGAGACATCTCATAGAGATGATAGTTGATGCAAATGAGATACCCAGAGAGGGGAGAAGGGGCCACAGAGCCTCGTGGAACCCCCATGGAAAGCTGGAGACAGGGTGAGGAGAATTCTCTGAAGAACGTGCTGATGGAGTGATTAGAGTGGTAGGGAAAGAACTAGGAGAGAACAGAGTCATGGAAGCCAATGGAGGACAAGATTTCAAGAAGAGCATGGTGTCAGCAGCTGACAGGTCAAGGAGGATGAGGATGGAGTATCGGCTCTGAGCTTTGCCTAGGAAGAGGTCATTAGAGACTTCGCTGAGAGGGTTTCAGTGGCGTGCCAAGGGCAGAAGCTGAGTTGTAGAGGGTCTAGGATGGAATTGGAGGAGAGGAACTCCAGATAGTGATTGTAGATAGCGTGGTCAATGAGCTTAGAGAGGAAAGGGAGATGAGGCGGTGGTTGGAGTTAAGGGACGTGGGGTAAAGGGTGGGTTTTTAAGATGTAAGTGACTACAGCGTGCTTGTGTTGGGAGGGGGAAAGAGCCAGAGGAGAGCGAGAAGTTAAGCAGAAGAATAAGGGAGAGGATGGAGAGTGGGTGCTAGGAAGATCAGGAGACGGGACAGGGTCAGTGGAATTAGAGAAAGAGAGCAGACAAGAAACTTGAGAAACTTCTGTGTCTATGACCGGGGGGAGGAGTGGGAAGGGAAGGTTAGCTGAAGAGGGGAAGATCATATGTTTTATTTTGCCAGTTTTTCTCTTGAGAGAAAAGGGGGATGGAAGGAGGGATTGAGGCGCAAGTCAGGTGGTGAAAAGGCAGCTGGCATTGTGGGTGCGGGATTCAGTTCAGCTGGAGAAGTAGTTGTTCATCTAGGAAGATGGCAGAATGGAAGGAGGAGATTATGCATTTGTAATGGAGGGAATCAGCCCAGCCATGGAATTTCCACCCAAGACGCTCTGCAGCAGGAGAGCCAGAATGGCAGAAGTGGCTGTTGTGGCTGATCCATTGCTGGGAGGTGGCAGGGTAGATCTTGTGACTGGAGAGAGGGACAAGAGAGTTGAGAAAGGAGGAGAATGAATCATGGAGACACTCAGAAAGGATGTCCATGGAAGAGAGGGAGGAGGGGGCAGAGAGCAGACAAGAAGTCAGTGCTGATGGACTGGAAATCATGGAAAGACTGAGTAACAGTCTGAGGTGGGACTGATGGGTGATGCTGGGAAGAGACCAGGTGAGGGTTGGAGAGTGGGGACCTCAACAACCAGAGAGAGCAGTGCTTGTTGGAGACCAGATCAAGGGAATGACCCTTTTGATGAGTAGGAGAGTTGAACCAGGGTTGTAGGGCAAATAAAAAGGTGAAGGCTGGCTGGTGGGGACTCAGCCTCCTGTCACTGGGTTCCTCCCCCAACCCCTGCAACGAAGGAGACCCCTATGTCCACGGGAATTGCATTAATAGATTCTAAAGGCAGAAGGGACCCCTGTGATTTTAGTCTGACCTCCTAGAATCATAGAATGTCAGGGTTGGAAGGGGCCTCAGGAGGTATCTAGTCCAACCCTCTGCTCAAAGCAGGACCAGTCCCCAGACAGATTTTTACCCCAGTTCCCTAAATGGCCCCCTCAAGGATTGAACTCCCAACCCTGGGTTTAGCAGGCCAATGCTCAAACCACTGAGCTATCCCTCCCCTCCTGTATATCGCCAGCTGTAGAACTTCCTTGAAATAATTCTGGTTTGAGCTAGATCAGGGGTTCTTAAACTTCATTGCACTGCTACCCCTTTCTGACAACAAAAATTACTATGTGACCCCGGGAGGGGGAACCGAAGCCTGAGCCTGCCCTGAGCAGGGGGCCAGAGCCCAAGCCCCACCACCCCAGGTGTGTGTGTTGGGGGGGCAAAGCCATAGCCCAAGGGCCTGTAACCCTGAGCCCCTCCATCAAGGGCTGAAGTCCTCAGGCTTGGGCTTTGGCGCTGGGCCCCAGCAAGTCTAAAGCCAGCCCTGGTGACCCTGTTAAAATGGGGTTGTGACCTACTTTGGGGGTCCCGACCCACAGTTTGAGAACCGCGGAACTAGAGCATAGCTTTTAGGAAAACATCCAATCTTAATTTAAAAATTGCCAGTGATGTAGAATTCACTACAGCCCTTGATAAATTGTTCCATTTTTTAATCCTCACTTGTAAAAAATTTTTGTCTTACTTCCAGTCTGAATTTGTCTAGCTTCAGCTTCCAACCATTGGATCATGTTATACCTTTCTCTGCAAGATTGAAGAGCCTGTTATCAAATATTTTTCCCCATGTGATCAAGTCACCTCTTTATACTTCTCTCTGTTAAGCTAGATTGAGCTCCTTGAGTCTATCACTGTAAGGCAGGTTTTCCAATCCTTTAATCAGTCTCATTGCGCTTCTCTGAACCCGCTCCAATTTATCAACATCCTTCTTGAACTGTGGACACCAGAACTGGACACAGTATTTCAGTAATGGTCACAGAAGTGCCAAATACAGAAGTAATATAATCTCCCTTCTATTGAATATTCCCGTTCATACATCCCAGGATCACATTAACCCTTTTGGCCACAGCATCACAGTGGGAGCTCATCTTCAGCAGGTTATCCACCATGACCCCAAGTCCTTTTCAGAGTCAGTGCAACAAGGATAGAGTCCCCCGTCCTGTAAGTGCGTTCTGTGTTCCTGGGTGGATTGCCGTACGTTGGGCGTATTGAAACACACTTTGTTTGCTGTGCTGTTTACCAAGCAGTCCAGAGTGCTCTGTATTAGTGACTTGTCCTCGTCATTATTTACCACTCCCCAAATCTTTGTGTTCTCTGCAAATGTTACCAGTGAGTTTGTTTTCTTCCAGGTCCTTGATTAAAGATGTTAAATAGCGTAGGGCCAAGAACCGATCCCTATGGGACCGCACGAGAAAGGCAACCACTCCGTGATTCCCTGTTTACAGTTACATTTTGAGACCTGTCATTTAGCCAGTGTTTCAGCCATTTAATGTGTACCATGGTGATTCTGTGTATTAGTTTTTTAATCAAAATGTTGTGTAGGACCCAGTCAAATGCCTTACAGAAGTCTAAGAATAATCTTTATTCTTTCTCTGGCCTCCCGCTGTGTAGGGCGTCCTCCAGGTTCCGGCATTTATTTCAGCCTTGTGCTGGTCTGTTCAAGCTGAAATTATGGACTTTGCTCCTTTCTCCAGTGTTCTGTGTAATGTTTCTCTAGGTCGCTGTCTTTTTCTCCATATCATCACTTGTGGCGAAAGTCATGTTGGTGGCATCCTTAAAGTGTGTCCTAAATATTTCTGTCGTCGTCGTCGTCTTAGCATATTTGATGCTTTAGACTGGTTTGCTCTACTTAGAATTTCTGATGTTGCAAGCAATTCTTTCCAATGGTCTTTGAAGATCTTCTGCAGACATTTCCTTTGGAATGAGATGATCTTAACAATTTCTGTTGTAGGTTGCCACGACTCTGCTCCATAAAGGAGGACAGACGTGATGTCAGTGTTAAAAATTCAGATTTTTATGTCAGTACCAATCAGCTACTCTTCCAAATCTTTTTAAGTTATGAAAGTTGTTGCTACTTTTGATAGTCGCTGCTTGACAGCTAGCATGCATCAGCATCATTGCACATCTCACTCTTTGTCCACTCTGATGGTTACTTTGGGGACATTGATAGCTATATACTTTGTCTTCCTCTTGTTGGTGAACAAACCAACTTGTTTTTGCTGTGTCTGCCAAAAGCTGGGTGGTGCTTTGTTTGTCCATAAAATTCTTCAGTTTCCTTCTGCGGTTACTTTCCTCATGACATAATCAATGACCAGTGCAAACAGTAGTGAATATATGAACAAAAGAACGGCCATACTGGGTCAGACCAAAGGTCCCTCTAGCCCAGTATCCTGTCTTCCGGCAGTGGCCAGTGCCTAGTGCCTCAGAGGGAATGAACAGAACAGGGAATCATCAAGTGATCCATCCCCTGTCGCCCATCCTTTTACTTTGTTGTTTAGCCATGGTGGCTCTTATTTGGTTCTCTTACTGTGTTTTTTAATTTGGGGGATACATTTAAGTTGAGCCTCTATTATGGTGTCTTTAAAAAGTTTCCATGCAGCTTGCAGGGATTTTACTTTTGGTGCTGTACCTTTTAATTTCTGTTTAACTAACTTCCTCATTTTTGTGTAGTTCCCTTTTCTGAAATTAAATGCTACAGTGTTGGGCTCCTGTGATGTTTTCCCCACCACAGGGGTGTTAAATTTAATTATATTGTGCTCACTATTACCAAGCGGTTCAGCTATATTCACCTCTTAGACCAGATCCTGTGCTCCACTTAGGACTAAATCAAGAATTGCCTCTTCTCTTGTGGGTTCCAGGACTAGCTGCTCCAAGAAGCAGACATTTAAGGTGTCAAGAAACTTTATCTCTGCATCCTGTCCTGAGGTGATATGTTCCCAGTCAATATGGGGATAGTTGAAATCCCCCATTATTATTGAGTTTTTTTATTTTCATAGCCTCTCTAATCTCCCTGAGCATTTCACAGTCACTAGCACCATCCTGGTCAGGTGGTCGGTAATATATTCCTACAGCTATATTCTTATTATTCGAACATAGAATTACTATCCATAGAGATTCTATGATACAGTCTGGTTCATTTAAGATTTTTACTTCATTTGATTTTACGCTTTCTTTCACATATAGTGCCACTCCCCCACCAGCACGACCTGTTCTGTCCTTCCGATATATTTTGTACCCTGGTATTACTGTGTCCCATTGATTATCCTCATTCCACCACATTTCTGTGATGCCTATTTTATCAATGTTCTCATTTAATACGAGGCACTCTAGTTCACCCATCTTATTATTTAGACTTCTAGCATTGGTATAGAAGCACTTTTAAAACTTGTCACTTTTTAGCTGTCTCCATTACGTGATGTAATTGAATGGGACTTTTTTTCATTTGACTGTTTCTCATCAGATCCTACCTGTATTTTATCATCTTCCATCCTCTCCTCCTTAGTAGGATATAGACAATCTCCATTAGTAGATCCTCCCCAAGGGATGTCTCTGTCCAAACCATGTGTTCCTCTGGACCTGTCCCCCCAGCCCTTAGTTTAAAAACTGTTCTACGACCTTTTTAATTTTAAGTGCCAGCAATCTGGTTCCATTTTGGTTTAGGTGAAGCCCATCCTTCCTGTATAGGCTCCCCCTTTCCCAAAAGTTTCCCCAGTTCCTAATAAATCTAAACCCCTCCTCTCTACACCATCGACTCATCCACGTATTGAGACCCTGCAGTTCTGCCTGTCTAACTGGCCCTGCACGCGGAACTGGAAGCATTTCAGAGAATGCTACTGTGGAGGTCCTGGACTTCAATCTCTTACCTAGCAGCCTAAATTTGGCCTACAGGACCTCTCTCCTATCCCTCCCTATGTCATTGGTACCTACATGTACCACGACCACCGGCTCCTCCCCAACACTACACATAAGTCTATCTAGATGTCTCAAGTGGGGACATGGAACACCCTTACGTTATTCAGTTGTCACTGCAAATCATTGGCTGATGTTGTCACCATCTCTGACAGCAAATTCTAATAATAAGAATAATACATCAAGACCACAGTTTCCAAACAAACTTGTAATCTCATGAATTTGATATCAGGTTAGTTTGACAGGATCTATTTCCCACAAACCCAGGTTGATTGGCATTAATTGCATTACTCTCCTTTAATTCTTTATTAATGGAGTCCTATATCAGCTTCTACATTATCTTGCCCAGGATCAACGTCAGGCTGACAGGCCTATCTTTACCCGGGTCGTCCTATTTACCTTTTCTAAATATTGGCACCACATACGCTTTTTTCCAGTCTTCTGGAACTTCCCCAGTGTTCCAAGAGTAACAGCCCAGCAGCTCCTTGACCAGCTCTTTTAAAACTCTGGACCTGCAAGTTATCTGGACCTGCTGATTGTAAAATGTCCCAACTGTAATAAGTGCAGTTTAACATCTGCTGTGTTACTAATGGAGTGAAAAGTGTTGCATCAGCATATGATATGACTGGTGACATGACTACATCATCTGTTTTTTCCCCTAAATACAGAACAGCAATATTTATTGAACTTGTCTACCTTTTCTGCATTGTTGACAAATCTACCTTTTCTGTCCAGTAATGGACTGTGTTGTTGGGATCTTTTTTGTTCTTAATTTACTTTAAAAGGCTTCCTTATTGTCCTTAACTCTGCTGGCCTTAGAATTCTCCTTGTGTCCTTTTGCTTCCCTTACCATTTTTCTATAGTTCCCACCTTATGATTTATATTCATAGATTCATAGATTCTAGGACTGGAAGGGACCTCGAGAGGTCATTGAGTCCAGTCCCCTGCCCGCATGGCAGGACCAAATACTGTCTAGACCATCCCTGATAGACATTTATCTAACCTACTCTTAAATATCTCCAGAGAT
>NW_020695027.1:0-6041 GCF_002925995.2 Terrapene triunguis
CTGTATCCCCACTTTGAACTTTAGGGTACAAATGTAGGGGCCTGCATGAGGACTCCTAAGCTTATCTACCAGCTTAGCTTTGGTCCGCTGCCACCATCACAAGAATTCCCTCCCTGGAAAGCCTTGAGAAACCTTTCACCAATTCCCTGGTGAACACAGATCCAAAGCCCCTTGGATCTTAAAACAAGGAGAAATTAACCATCCCCCCTCCTTCCTCCCACCCTCCTTTCACCAACTCCTGGTGAATACAGATCCAAACCCCCTTTGATTTCTCCTTGTTTTAAGATCCATCTGGTTCTTAAAAAAGAAGGCTTTTAATTAAAGAAAAAGGTAAAAATCATCTCTGTAAAATCAGTATGGAAAATACTTTACAGGGTAATCAAACTTAAAGAGCTCAGAGGACCCCCCTCTGTCTTAGGTTCAAAGTACAGCAAACAAAGATACACACTCTGGTAAAAAGGTACATTTACAAGTTGAGAAAACAAAGTAAATCTAAGACGCCTTGCCTGGCTTTTTACTTACAAGTTTGAAATAGGAGAGACTTGTTTAGAAAGATGGGGAGAACCTGGATTGATGTCTGGTCCCTCTCAGTCCCAAGAGCGAACCACCCCTTAAAACAAAGAGCACACACAAAAGCCTTTCCCCCCCCAAGATTTGAAAGTATCTTGCCCCCTTATTGGTCCTTCGGGTCAGGTGTCAGCCAGGTTACCCGAGCCTCTTAACCCTTTACAGGTAAAAGGATTTGGAGTCTCTGTACACAGAGAGCTGTTACCCTTCCCTTTATAGTTATGACACGCCCCCCAAATCACAGATAGTGTTGGACGTTCGGTTCCACACTGGCTGTGATTTCTTCCTGGAGTTCTAGGAGAAAACAGAGTTAATAAGACACATGTATCTTTAGACATACCACTGATTATATAAAAACTAACAATATGTTTCATTCCAAGAACAATTGTTAACCAGTTAACTCTGGGAAACTTTCCCGGGAGAGTGCATCAGCCACTTTGTTAGAAGCTCCCGAAATGTGTTGTATTTCAAAATCAAAATCTTGGAGAGCTAAACTCCACCGAAGAAGTTTTTTGTTATTTCCCTTGGCGGTATGAAGCCACTGTAGCGCAGCATGGTCTGTTTGTAGTTGGAAACGCCGTCCCCAAACATATGGGCGTAGCTTTTCCAGCGCGTACACAATGGCGTAGCATTCCTTTTCGCTGATTGACCAGTGGCTTTCCCTCTCAGACAGTTTTTTGCTGAGAAACACGACAGGATGGAATTCTTGATCGGGTCCTTCCTGCATTAAAACTGCTCCCACGCCTCGCTCGGAAGCATCTGTGGTTACTAGGAACGGTTTGTCAAAGTCTGGGGCCCTTAGCACAGGGTCAGACATGAGTGTTGCCT
This sequence comes from Terrapene triunguis, assembly GCF_002925995.2. Classification (NCBI taxonomy): domain Eukaryota; kingdom Metazoa; phylum Chordata; order Testudines; family Emydidae; genus Terrapene; species Terrapene triunguis. Next base: position 1,396 of record NW_020695027.1, read on the forward strand.
TAAGCTGGTTAAAGGCCTTTTGACACTTATCAGTCCACTGAACTGCATTTGGCTGTTTCTTTCTGGTTAGGTCTGTCAGCGGGGCGGCGATTTGGCTGTACTGTGGTACAAATCGCCTATAATATCCGGCCAAGCCTAAGAAGGATTGGACCTGTTTCTTTGAGTTTGGAACCGGCCACTTTTGGATAGCATCCACTTTGGCCTGTAGGGGATTTATAGTTCCTGACCCACCTGGTGCCCCAGGTACGTCACTCTGTTTTGGCCTATTTGACACTTTTTAGCCTTAACAGTTAGTCCTGCCTGTCGGATGCGCTCGAAGACTTTTTCCAGGTGCTCCAGGTGTTCTGTCCATGAATCAGAAAAAATGGCCACATCATCGAGGTAGGCAACTGCAGATTCTCCCAATCCCGCTAAGAGACCATCTACAAGTCTTTGGAAGGTGGCGGGTGCATTTCACAACCCGAAAGGGAGTACATTGAATTCATACACCCCTGCCTGGGTGACGAAGGCTGACCTTTCCTTAGCGGGTTCATCTAGTGGTACTTGCCAGTACCCTTTGGTTAAGTCTAAAGTAGAGATGAATTGGGCATGTCCCAATTTTTCCAATAGCTCATCTGTGCGTGGCATTGGATAGTTGTCAGGACGAGTTACAGCATTTAGCTTACGGTAGTCCACGCAAAAGCGTATTTCCCCATCTGGTTTGGGAACTAGAACCACTGGAGATGCCCATGCACTGGTAGAGGGGTGGATTATACCCATCTGTAGCATGTCCTGGATCTCCCTTTGTATAGCCGCTTGGGCATGAGGTGACTCCCGGTAGGGTGGGGTTCTAATTGGGTGAGCACTACCTGTGTCAATGGAGTGGTATGCCCGTTCGGTCCGTCCTGGAGTGGCTGAGAAAATTGGTGCAAAGCTTGTGCACAGCTCCTTGATCTGCTGTCGCTGCAGACGTCCCAGGGTCGTGGAGAGGTGCACCTCTTCCACGCCACCATTCCTTTTTCCTTCGTAGTAGACACCTGCAGGCCACTCCACGTCATCTGTTTCCTGGGCTGTAAACTGGCAAACGTTTAATTCTCTGGAATAAAAGGGCTTAAGAGAATTAACATGGTATACCTTAGGCTTTATGTTGGAGGTGGGGGAGGCTATGAGATAGTTAACAGCTCCTAGGCGCTCCTGGACCGTGAATGGTCCTTCCCACGACGCTTCCATTTTATGGGCCTGGAGCGCCTTTAAGACCATGACTTGGTCTCCTACTTTGAAGGACCGTTCTCTGGAATGTTTATCATACCAGGCCTTTTGCTCTTCCTGAGCATCCTTTAGGTTTTCTTTAGCAAGGGCTAAAGAGTGTCGGAGGGTGTTTTGTAGGTTGCTTACAAAGTCTAGAATGTTAGTTCCTGGAGAAGGCGTAAACCCCTCCCATTGCTGCTTCACCAACTGTAATGGCCCCTTAACCTCGCGGCCATACACAAGTTCAAATGGTGAAAACCCTAAACTGGGATGTGGTACAGCCCTGTAGGCAAAAAGCAACTGCTGCAACACTAGGTCCCAATCATTGGAGTGTTCATTTATGAATTTACGTATCATGGCCCCCAAAGTTCCATTAAACCTCTCCACCAGACCATTGGTTTGATGGTGATGAGGGGTGGCAACCAAGTGATTCACCCCATGAGCTTCCCACAGGTTTTCATGTTCCCTGCCAGGAAATTAGTTCCCGAATCTGTAAGGATGTCGGAGGGCCAACCTACCCTGGCAAAAATGTCTGCTAATGCCTGGCACACACTTTTAGTCTTGGTGTTGCTTAAGGGTACAGCTTCCGGCCATCGGGTAGCAAAATCCATGAAAGTCAGAACGTACTGCTTTCCTCTGGGTGTCTTCTTTGGGAAAGGACCCAGAATATCCACAGCTACTCGCTGAAACGGGACCTCAATTATGGGTAGTGGCTGGAGAGGGGCTTTAACCTGGTCTTGGGGCTTTCCCACTCGTTGGCACACCTCACAAGACCGGACATAATTAGCAACGTCCTTGCCCATTCTCTCCCAGTGGAAGGACTTCCCCAACCGGTCTTTGGTTCTGTTCACCCCAGAATGGCCACTGGGATGATCATGGGCTAAGCTCAAGAGCTTTACCCGATACTTAGTGGGAACTACCAACTGTCTTTGAGGATGCCAGTCTTCCTGGTGCCCACCAGAAAGAGTCTCCTTGTATAAAAGTCCTTTTTCTACAACAAACCGGAATCGGTTAGAAGAGCTGAGAGGCGGTGGGGTGCTCCGCGCCGCCGCCCAAGCTTTCTGAAGGCTGTTATCTGCTTCCTGCTCGGCCTGGAACTGTTCCCTTGATGCTGGAGACATCAGTTCCTCCTTGGACTGTGGACTGGGGCTTGGTCCCTCTGGAAGCGATGCAGGTGCTGGGGCTGTTTCCATTGACTGTGAACCGCTGTCCGCTGGTGCACTATGTGGTATCTCAGGCTCTGGCTGAGCCTCTTGGGTAGGGTTATCTGCTGCTTCCGCCAGTTCAGGCTCGCTGGTGCCCTCTGGCATTGGAGTTGTAGACGGGTTTGCAAGCGCTGGACTCAGTGCCGGCAATGGTTCTGGTGCTGGTTGCGTTGCCAGTTCCGGTTCTGGGACTGGCTTTGGCTGGGTCTCTGGGATTGGATCCACTACGGCTGTTGCAGTCGTTGGCAGGTGATCTGGTTCCACCACCTGTGTTTGGGTCTCCGGTAACACCGACGGGGCTCTGGTGGACGGCTCAGGAACAGGGATGGGGGTGAAAGCTTGCTTAGCCTGGCTGCGGGTGACTATTCCCACCCTCTTGGCTAGCTTCACATGGTTGGCCAAGTCTTCCCCCAGCAGCATGGGGATGGGATAATTGTCATAGACTGCAAAAGTCCACATTCCTGCCCAGCCCTTGTACTGGACATGCAACTGGGCTGTAGGCAAGGTTACAGACTGTGACACGAAGGGTTGAATTGTCACTGTAGCCTCCGGGTTGATGAGTTTGGGGTCCACTAGGGATTGGTGGATAGTTGACACTTGTGCCCCAGTATCCCTCCAAGCGATAACCTTCTTTCCGCCCACTCTCAAGGTTTCCCTTCGCTCCGAGGGTATGAGAGAGGCATCTGGGTCTGGGGATCCTTGGTGTGATTGGGGTGTAATGAACTGTAATCGGTTGGGGTTCTTGGGGCAGTGAGCCTTTATATGCCCCAGTTCATTACATTTAAAACATCGCCCTGCTAAGGTATCACCGGGGCGATGTTGGTTGGTGGAGACTGGTGGGGTGGGGTGAGAAGGCGTCTGGGGTTTCCCTTGGGATGTGGGTGGGGCCTTGGGTTGTCCCCGGTGATAAGGTTTTGTTTCGGCTTGCCCCTTCTGATATTCGCTCCAACTGCTACTAGCTTTTTTCTTTTCTGTCACCTCCACCCATTTGGCTCCAATCTCCCCCGCCTCGGTTACAGTTTTGGGCTTCCCATCTAGGATGTACCTTTCTATTTCCTCAGGAACACCCTCTAAAAACTGCTCCATTTGCAATAGGAAGGGCAACTCTTCCGTAGATTTAACATTTGCTCCTGATATCCAGGCATCCCAATTTTTTCCAATGTGGTAGGCATGTCGGGTAAATGACACATCAGGTTTCCACCTTAGGGCTCTGAACCGCCGACGGGCATGCTCAGGTGTTAGCCCCATTCTGATTCTGGCCTTGTTTTTAAAAAGTTCATAACTGTTCATGTGTTCCTTAGGCATTTCAGCCGCCACCTCTGCTAAGGGTCCACTGAGCTGCGGTCTCAGCTCTACCATGTACTGGGGTGGAGGGATGCTGTATCCAAGGCAGGCCCTTTCAAAATTTTCTAAGAAGGCCTCAGTATCATCACCTGCCTTGTAGGTGGGGAATTTCCTGGGATGGGAAGTGGTACCTGGAGAGGAGTTGTTAGGATGGTCTGATGCACCCTGCCTAGTCCTTGCTGCTTCCAGTTCCATCTCTCTTTTATGGGCCTCCTGTTTGGCTTTTTCTTCTCTTTCATGGGCCTCCTGTTTGGCTTTCTCTTCTCTTTCATGGGCCTCCTGTTTGGCTTTTCCTTCTCTTTCATGGGCCTCCTGTTTGGCTTTTTCTTCTCTTTTATGGGCCTCCTCTTCAGCTTCTTTCTCGAGTTTTTTAATTTCAAGCAGTCTCTGATGTTTTCTCTCATTTTCTTCTGCTTCTAGTCTGGCCAGTTCTATTTTGTTAGCTACTTCTTTGGTAGTCATTTTCCTGTTTTCTTGTGCTGGGTCACACCCTCTGCAGTTGACTGAAACTGGGATGTACTTAGCTCTGGCTGCTGCTGAGTCAACAGAGACTTTCTAACAAGCTACTCCCGAGGATGTAAAAAGAAAAAAAAACAATTCAGCCTGTAAATTACCTTTACCAGTTCAAAGTTTGCTCACTTTGAACCCTTCTCTTAACAAAGGACCTCGTTAAAAAAAACTTAACACCTCTGCCTTCAGGCAAGGAGAGATAAGATATGCATCTACCTTCAGCTCTGCTTTCCAAGCAGCTAGAAGGAAAAAAAAATCTCTTACTGGCTTTTGGGTCTAAAACGATCTCCACCGCTGTGCCACCATGTCAAGGCTGTATCCCCACTTTGAACTTTAGGGTACAAATGTAGGGGCCTGCAT
>NW_020695028.1:0-30471 GCF_002925995.2 Terrapene triunguis
CCTGCACTGGGTGTTGTCATTGACACCTGTGCAACGAGACTGTGAAATGCACCATCCTCCCTGGGCGGCGATTTACACGTACCGGGCACTGGTGTAACTGGTGACATATGGAGCCGGGACAATCAGGCCCATGAGAATTGGACAATAACTTGAGGGCGCTGCCTGTGGCCGAGGTATTGGCCCTGTTCTGGGCTGCCCACGCTCCCTCCTGTCTGTCTCTCTGCTGCATTTCAAGGGAGCCCATTACCCTGGTCTGTAGGTGCTGACCATGGCCAATGAAAGCGGTGTCAGACTTGCTCCCGAAGTGACTCTGTTCTCACATGTCTGTGGCTTGGCTGCTTGTATCTGGGGCTAGTGACACTGTTTAAAGGCCGGGCACAGCACAGACCCTGTGAATTCATGACACCTGGTAACTTCCCTCATCTCATTTCCAAGCACCAGCTGACTCCTAATGTCAATGTTATGCATAGATTGCAAGGCCAGGAGGGACCATTGTGATCACTGGTCTGACCCCCGTAAAACACAGGCCAGAGACCGCCCCACAATAGTGCCTAGAGCAGAGCTGTTAGAAAAACATCCAATGTCGATTTTAAATTCAGTAGAAGAAGTGGGTATTCACCCATGAAAGCTCACGCTCCTATACGGCTGTTAGTCTATAAAGTGCCACAGGACTCTTTGCTGCTTTTACTCTAAGGCAGGTTTTCTAATTCTTTAATCCTTCTCGTGGCTCTTCTCTGACCCCTCTCCAATTATCAGCATCCTTCTTGTACCGTGGACACCAGAACTGGGCACAGGATTCCACCAGCAGTCGCACCACTGCCAAACACAGAGGTAAAATAACCTCGCTGCTCCTTCTTGAGATTCCCCTGTTTTTAAATCCTAGGTTTGCATTAGTCCTTTTGGGCACAGCATTGCGCTGGGAGCTCATGTTCTGCTGGTTACCCACCCCCACCCCCAAATCTTTTACAGAGTCCCTGCTTCCCAGGACAGAGGCCCCCATCCTGGAAGTCTGGCCTGCATTCTGTGTTCCTAGATGTCGGCATTTACATTTAGCCATACAGAGACGCTGCACCCAGTTTACCAGGAGATCCAGATCGCTCTCTATCACTGACCTGCCCTCTTCATTATTTACCACTCCCCCAAACTTTGTGCCCCCTGCAAACGTATCAGTGATGGATTTATGTATCCTTCCTGATCGCTGATAACAATGTTAACTAGTGTAGGGCCGAGAACTGATCCCTGCAGGACCCCACTGGAAACAAACCCGCCCCATGGTTGGAACGTTCCACTGGGGACACCCAGGGCTGTGGGTCCTGGGTTACCCCACGGCCGCAGCAAGGGTGAGCTTAGCTGGAGATTAGTCAGCTCCCTGCCACACCAGCCTGCTCCACTGTGGGGGTTCCCCGCACCTCTTCTGCTTCTCTGCTCTGCCTTGGGGGGCTCCCCACCACCACCATCAGCCCTCCCTGCTCCAATGAGGTGGGGGCTGGAAGGGCTTGTTCAACATCCCTGGGGGAGGGGGGGAGGGCCAAAGGCCAGGGGACACCCTGCAGGGGGTGATGTGCCAGGCCTCACAAAGGGGGAGACACCTGGTTCAGTGCCAGCCAGGGAGGGTGGGGCCCTGGGCACTGCTCTCTGGGACAGGACGCTCCGCTCCGGTCCATGTGGGGCAGGGGGCAGGTCCGTGGGTGGTGGAGAGCCGGGTAGACCTTGTCCCAGGGCCCAGGCAGCTCACACAGGGCAAGTCTGGCCACCAGGCCCCGTCCCAGGGCTTGGCTGCCACCCAGAGCCCAGCACCCAGCGCGGAGGGGAGAAGGGATGGGAGGGGGGAGGGACTCACCTGTCCGTTTGTCTGTCTGTCCGTCTGTGTCTCTGGTCAAGAGCACTGGGTATTGGAGTTCAGCCTGTGCCAGGCTCTGGTTCCCCGGGGGACTTATAGCCCAGCAGGGGGGCGGGGCCGGGGGGGAGGAAGAAGGAGGAGGGTGAATTTGGAAATGGGACCAGATGTGACAGTTCAAACCCAGTGGCCACACAGATAAGAGATGGCAATCTGCCCCCGCTTCTGCTCAGTTTCCTGCTGCCCCCTGAGATGCCCTGGCGTGGCTGGCAGTGCGAGCGTTATTGCTGCTAGTCACAGCCTGGCACTGGGAAGGGGGCGCTGGGGCAGGCGCTGGGGCAGGAGCTGAGGCAGACGGACGGCCCAGAGGGCACATGGGGCGGATTTCTGCAGGGATGATGTGATGGGGGGGGACACAGCAACAGTTTAACGTCCTGCCTGAGTGACCCGCCCCCAACCCCCCTGTCCCCAAGCACCCAGCTGTGAGCCCCCACCACCCACCCCGTCCCTGAGCACCCAGGTGTGAGCAACCACCCACCCCTGTCCCTGAGCACCCAGCTGTGAGCCAGCCCCCGTGCCTCTGTCCCTGAGCACCCACCATCCATTCACCCCTGTCCCTGAGCACCCAGCTGTGAGCAATCCATCCCCCACAACTGTCTCTCAGCCCCCTATCCACCCACTTGTGTCCCTGAGCACCCCGCTGTGGGAATCTCCCAACCCCACATAGACCTGCCCTGGGCCCTGAGTAGCTCCTGTGGCGGGAATCGCTCTCATGCCGTGTGCTGTAAATCGAGGTCTATCTCCCCTCCCCCCACCCGTTCACTTGTATTTGCTGACAACGACGGGCGGTGGGGAATGGGGGGGAGGGACAACAACCCAAACCTTCCAGTGATGGCGTCAGTCAGCCCCTGTTGTGCCAGTGGGGCGATGAGCCTGGGCTGCCTGTTACAGACCATGCTGGGGAAGAGGCTGTAGACTCAGGGTCTGTTATCCAGGGACTTGGACACAGGCTCAATGTCACTGAACCAAAGGCCTGCGAGGGGCCTGGGGCACGCTGGGAGCCTTGGTTATCACAGATGTTAAAACCTGAAGGGACCATTGTGATCATCTCGTCTGACCTCCTGTGTCACATGGGCCAGAGACCCCACCAGTGAGTTCTGTGTCCGGCCCAGAGCATGTGGTTTCACTAGGGTAGATCTGTCGAACTGACCAGTCCCCACCATTATTTACTGCTCCACCCATTCTTCTCTCACCTGCTAATATCACCAGCAGAGATTTTAGATTATCTTTCAGGTCATTGCAGAAGATATTGAATGTCATGGGGCTGAGAACTAATCCCTGCAAGACCCTGCTACATACACCCCTGGTGGATGGTGATTCCCCATTGACAGTTACCTTCTGGGATCGATCAGCTAGCCAGTTCTTCCTGTATTTAGTATAAAAACAAAAAGGAGGCCGGTGGCACCATAAAGACTAACAGATTTATTTGTTGGTTTTGCTGGATACAGATTAACACGGCTACCCCCTGATACTTGTATTTAGTATGAGCGACATTGACGATTTTATACTGTGGTAGGTTTTTAATCAGAATGTCCAGCGTGACTAAGCCAAATATCTTACACAGTCTCAGTCTATCACAGGGGTAGGCAACCTATGGCACACATGCCAAAGGCCACACGTGAGCTGATTTTCAGTGGCACTCACACTGCCCGGGTCCTGGCCACCATCTGGGGGGGGCTCTGCATTTTAATTTAATTTTAAATGAAGCTTCTTAAACATTTTAAAAACCTTATTTACTTTACATACAACAATAGTTTAGTTATGTATTATAGACTTATAGAAAGAGACCTTCTAAAAACGTTAAAATGTATGACTGGCACGCGAAACCTTACATCAGAATGAATAAATGAAGACTCGGCACACCACTCGGCACCCCTGGTCTATCATATCAACACAGTTACCTTTATCAACCATATTTGTTATCTGAACAAAACCCCAGGCTGATTGCCTGTAATTATGCTGCCATGCCTTGATTCTTTGCTGATTACACCCTTGATTGGACTTTCCGTGATTTTGCCATGATTGGTCTCAGGCTGACTGACCTAGAGTTACCCAGGGCATCCCATTTCCCTTCGTAATTAATGGCACGAGATTCGCTTTCCTCCAGTCCTCCAAAAAGTTCCCCAGAGTTTAAACAGTTCTTAAAAATCAATATTAGTGCTTCAGACACCTCCTCGGCCATGTCTTGTTATACTCCTGGGTGCCAGTTATCCAGTCCTGTTGAATTAAAAATGATTTTCTTTAACAGCTGCTATTTAACATTCTATCATAGAATAGCAGGTATTTCTATAGCACTATAAGAGATGAGTATATCTGGGCTCTGATTGGCTGAGAGAATTCCACCCCCCAGGCTGGTTCATGACATCAATGCAGTGCCTACCGCTAACAAATGGGACATGGAAAGTTTTGGTCCCAGAGATCAGGTGCTGTAGCATCCTGCTGCTGCAGGGGTTCCGCCAAAAACCTTTTCCTCCCCAGAAACGTGCTCAGGCTCAGGCTCTGCGTGGAGCTGTGGTTCATTTGCTGGTTGTGCGGCACTCAGATTTCCCTGCAGTGCATTAGCAATTCTCTGTCCCCCATGTTGTGTTACAGAGCAAATGTCACCCACCCTCATCGCTTGTAACCCCGAGGGATCGATTCCCGGCAGAGCCCCTCTGGGAGCCACTCAAGAGACCAAGGGGCCCCAGTTAGTGATGGGAACAGCCCAAGGGTGCTGATTGAATTATCTAGACAGGACAGGGACTGGGAGCTCTGAGGGCCAATCTCTCCCTGGCCAGGCTCCGGGACCAGCCATACTCATGTTGCTCCCCATCACCAGGTACGACTGACCAGAGGGTCCTGCTGTCCCACCTCCCAGATGGAGCAGGGGGCAGGGGCATCGCACAGAGAGGGCTTCAGCCATCCCTCTCAGGCAGCACCCACAGACCTGTGACGGGTACCAGCTCCTGCCCCCTGAGCGCCCCACATCTTCTCTAGAACATCCCACAGGGATCCAGCCTCTCCCCGTCCTGCTCAGCACCCACACAACACTGCTAGGAATACGGACCGAAGGGCCAGGCATTAAGCTCTCCTGCACAGACCGTTTGGGTGTCACCATTTTATTGCCCCATTACAAGGTGACAGTTGCTGCCACAATTGCAATTTGCTTTGTAATCTAACAGTTGTGGTACGTTAGGACCCAGCCCTGAGTGAGCAACTTACCTAGATGACCATGAGCTGAGATAACAAAGTGCCGGCTCATTGCCTCTGGGCAGGGGGCGGAGGAGCTCGCTGCTCTCTGGAGTAACTAGGTTCCTCTGACTCTCCCTGCATCCCAACACAGGTCCATATGGCTTGGCCTTTGCATTAAGCTTGGCCAGCTGCTGCTGTGCAGGGCGAGGCCTCTGCTGGCTTCTGCCTGGATGCTTGGGGAGGTGAAGGTTTTCAGAAGAGACCTGGGGCAGCAAGATGTTACAGCACCAGTCACATGGGACAGGAACTTTCCCACGTCCCGTTGGTTAGCCATAGGGACAGCACTGATGTCATGAGCCTGCCTACTGGGTGGAATTGTCTCAGCTAATCAGAGTCCACTTGTCCGGTACAGTCATTGATTCAGCTCTGACCACCAGCCCCCTGCACCCTGGCTGGGCTGGGGTTCTCTGGCCTGTGCTGTACAGGAGGTCAGACTAGATGATCACAATGGTCCCTGCTGGCCTTGGAATCTGTGGATCTATCACATGATACAAAGTTGGGAGACTAACGTATCATGTGCCACAGGCAGAGAATAGGTGGGACCCGGGTGCCCCAATACCCAACCCAAGGCCCTGCAATGGCAGGGAACTGGTTAAGTGACACAGGCCCAGGTGATCCTAGCAAGAGACCTGCACCCCACACTGCTGAGGAAGCAAAAAAGCCCTAAGGGCCAAGCCAATCTGACCTGGGGGGAAATTCGTTCCCGACCCTGAGCACATGAGCAAGGCCCATTGGCCAAGCACTGAGAAAGCGAATTCTCAGCACCACCCCAGAGCACTGGCCTCCTCCAGCCACTGTCCCATCTCCAGCCATGGCCATCTCTAGGGACGAGGAACACAGAATGTTGGCCATCATTGCAGGCTGGTGGACTCTATCCTGGGAAGCAGCAACACTGAAAGAGATTTGGGGGTTGCGGGTGATAATCAGCTGACTATGAGCTCCCAGTGTGACGCTGTGGCCAAAAGGGCGGATACAATCCTGGAATGAATAAACAGGGAGATCAGGAGCAGAGAGGTTATTTTACCTCTATATTTGGCACTAGTGTGACCACTGCTGGAATCCTGTGTCCAGTTCTTGTTGTCATGGTTAAAGAAGGATGTTGATAAACTAGAGAGGGTTCAGAGAAGAGCCACGAGAAAGATTAAAGGATTAGAAAACCTGCCTTATAGTGATAGACCTCTTGGAGCGCTGTCAATTTCATTTAACAAAGAGAAGGTTAATTGGGTAACTTGATTATCTTATCTCCTAAAACTGGAAGGGACCTTGAAAGGTCATCGAGTCCAGCCCCCTGCCTTCACTAGCAGGACCAAGTACTGATTTTGCCCCAGATCCCTAAGTGGCCCCCTCAAGGATTGAATTCACAACCCTGGGTTTAGCAGGCCAATGCTCAAACCACTGAGCGATCCCTGCCCCCATGGCATGACACCTGGTTGTTGTTAGTAACTTTCTTTGACAGGGTAACAAGCCTTGTGGATGGGGGGAAGCAGTTGACTTGGTATATCTTGACTTTAGTAAAGCTTTTGATACTGTCTCGCATGACCGTCTCATAAACAAACTAGGGAAATACAACCTAGATGGAGCTACTATAAGGTGGGTGCATAACTGGTTGGAAAACCGTTCCCAGAGAGTAGTTATCAGTGGTTCACAGTCATGCTGGAAGGGCATAATGAGTGGGGTCCCACAGGGATCCTCGCAGCCAGGCATTCACCTCCAGGAGGCATCTGTCTCTGCCTGACCCCCTACCCTTGACCGGAAGGATTGAAGAGAACATCACCGGCACTCTCAACTTCTTCCCAGGATGCCATGTCAGGCCAACAGATGGGTGCCTCCATGCCCTTCAGATAAGAGTCACCAATCACCACTACCCTACATTCTTCCTGGGAGTGGTGGTTGCAATCCTCCCTGCCTTGGGGGTACATGGCTTCTCCTCCTCCACCTTTGGGGGTGATTCTTCTTCACTCAATGCCAGAGCAGCATAACAGTTTTCCATCACTGTGGTGGGTGGGTTGGGATTAGGGGTGGAGCTCTGCCTGCTGCCAGAAGTAACCAGCCAGTGTCCTCCCTGTGACAGAGCCATATCCTCCTCCCCCAGTAGTGTGACAGCAGTCCTCTGTAGCTGGATAGCTTCCTCAGCCCGGGATGTCTCCATATGAATCTCTCAAGGAATTCCTCGTGGGCACGGATGCTCCTCAGCCTAGTCCCCTCCTCCTTTAGCTTTCCCACCTGCTTCCTGAGAGATTCCACCAGCAGACACCTTTCACACTGGATGATCCCCCCAGCCTGGCTTTGTGTGAGTGGGAAATGCAGGACAGTCTCTGCAAATTCACACCAGGATCTGAGTAGAGGCATCCATGGTCAGGTTGTTTGTCTGGATACAGGCACACGAGGAGGAGACAGGAGCAGCGTTGGCACGGGCGATGCGACCCTTCCTAACCATAGCAATTATGTTACATGTCCCTCCCACAAACTCCCTCTCAAACTCCCCTGTTTTCAGTCCCCTGTTTGCAGTCCCTTGTTCGCTAGCTGTGTTTGTTAAGGTACTTAGTGCTGAGTGGTGGTGTCTTGTTTGGGGGGTTTTGTGGTGGGGGTTGGAGGGATTTCACTCTTTGAACCAGACATGGAACACCCTTGGCATGGCACTGGCCATGAGACAATTGCAGGGAGATCTGGATAAAGGTGTCGCGGCTGCTCTGGCATCGCTTGATCGGGCCTTTCCCAAAACTGGTGACTGGAAGCAGTGTGTAAGCGGGGGAATTGTCCCACTATTGTGGGGAACTTCCCTGGCTTTCTGCACTACTCCAGTGGAACCAGACAGCGAAAGGATGAGTCCTTGCTACAACTCCCTTTAGCCACAGGTGCAGCAGAGTCCTCACAACCCCAACAAGATTCCTGAGAAGCTGACCCCTCAATCTTCTTGTGGTCACTCTGGGCAGGGGCAAGGTTGTCCCCACTTCTGGGTGCTCTCTCTTCACTGGCTGCTTCCCTGACCCCCAGTCACTGCATTGAGTTCCATCCAAATACAATTTATTGAACAGAAACTGTAAGAAAAATAAAGGGACAATGGAAAAGGTTAAAGGAACCAGGACCCCACGGTGTGGGCAGGGGGACACCACACACAGCCAGGGGAGCTGGAACAATTTTTATAGTGAGGGGCTGAGAGCCATTGAACCAAACTGTAAACCCTGTATATAATGGGAACCACTTCAAGCCGGGGAATGCGGCAGCACCCCTAGTTCCAGTGCCTATGCACACAGCCACCTCTGGGACGTAAGAAAAGTTCACAGTCTGTTCCTCACCCATCCCACTTCTCCCTCCCAGCCCTCGCTGCGCTGCGGTGATAGCAGGGGTTAGACGGCTGCTCTGGCGGTGGCCACATGCCCTCAGGTTCCAGGGGGCAGGACCCTTCTCCCCAGCATCAGCCCATCTGTTGGGGTCAAGACGCCCCCTCTGAGTCCAGCCTGCAAGGGCCTCTTATGTGGTGACGTCTCCCCCCGCTGGGCCCTCTCTGCCCAGGGCCCCCTTCACTGTCCCCAGTCACTCACCACGCTCGACTCCAGTGTTACTTGTGGCACGGCCAGTGCCCGCTATTCCGGCTCTGGCCCCATAGCTCCCCGCTGTAAGTTGGCCCTGGCTCCCTGGTGGCGTGGCTGGTCTGCGCTGCCCCAGCTCACAGCTCTGGGCTGGCCAGCTCAAACTGCCCAGCTCTGTCTCCTCTGGCTCAGCGCTGCCCCCAGCCCAGCTCGGGCCCCTGCTCTCCTCTTAGCTCTGCCCTACTCTGGCTCAGGCAGCCCCAGATCACACAGAGGATGGGCCCCAGGATCCTGAGTCCCTCATTGGTCTGCCTGCCCTGTCAATTGGGCTGACCTGGAGCATTGGCCTCTCCCCATTGGCCCTGGGGACTGTCAGTCTCAGGATCCTGATTCCTCTTCGGCCCTTCCCCTTTCTCTGGGTATTTGGAGAGGCCTGACCAAACCCCCTCTCAGCTTCAGTAACGGGCCAGCAGCCCCCTCACAATGGAAATCCACATCCTTTGCCAGGGCTAACCAAAGGCTGAGGGGAGATATGATTACTCTTTATAAAGACATGAGAGGGGTAAATACCAGGGAGAGAGAGGAGTTATTTCAGTTAAGAGCCAATGTGGAACCAAGAACAAATACATATAAACTGGCCATCAACAAGTTTAGGCTTGAAATGAGGTGAAGGTTTCTAACCATCTGAGGAGTGAAGTTCTGGAGCAGCCTCCCAAGAGGAGCAGTGGGGGCAAAAAACCTAACTGGCTTCTAGACTGAGCTTGATGAGTTTATGGAGGGGATGGGATGATGAGACTGCCTACAATAGCATGTATCCGATCTGTGACTGCTAGCAGCAAATATCTCCAACGGCCAGAGACGGGAGACTAGAAGGGGAGGGCTCTGATAGGACACTAGAAGAGGAGGTTCTGCGTTAGTACAGAGAATTCTTCCCCAGGTGTCTGACTGGTGGGATGTACCCACAGGTTTAGGGTCTAACTGATCACCATTTTTGGGTTTGCAAAGGAATGTTTTCATTGTAGTCTGGGTAAATTGGTCGCTCGGCTGCTAGATTCACCAAGGGCAAGTCATGCCTGACTAACCAAATTGCCTTCTATGATGAGATAGCTGGCTCCGTGGATATGGGGAAAGCAGTGGATGTGTTATTCCTTGACTTTAGCAAACCTTTTGATACAGTCTCCCACAGTATTCTTGCCGGCAAGTTAACGAAGTATGGGCTGGATGAATGGACTGTAAGGTGGATAGAAAGCTGGCTAGATCGTCGGGCTCAACGGGTAGTGATCAATGGCTCCATGTCTAGTTGGCAGCCGGTTTCAAGTGGAGTGCCCCAAGGGTCGGTCCTGGGGCCGGTTTTGTTCAATATCTTCATTAATGATCTGGAGGATGGGGTGGACTGCACTCTCAGCAAGTTTGCAGATGACACTTAATTGGGAGGAGTGGTAGAGGGTAGGGATAGGATACAGAGGTATCTAGACAAATTAGAGGATTGGGCCAAAAGAAATCTGATGAGGTTCAACAAGGATAAGTGCAGAGTTCTGCATTTAGGACAGAAGAATGCCATGCAGTGCTACAGACTAGGGACTGGGTGGCTAGGCAACAGTGCTGCAGAGAAGGACCTAGGGCTTACAGTGGACGAGAAGCTGGATATGAGTCAACAGTGTGCCCTTGTTGCCAAGAAGGCTAACAGCATTTTGGGCTGTATTAGTAGGAGCATTGCCAGCAGATCGAGGGACGTGATCATTCCCCTCTATTCGACATTGGTGAGGCCTCATCTAGAGTACTGTGTCCAGTTTGGGACCCCACACTACAAGAAGGATGTGGGGTGTGAGTGGCATCTGGTGCACTGGGTGGGGGGTGGGGGGGGACTCTTGGGCAATAGGGTCCTAATCTCAAGCAGTGTTTGTCAGGGGGAAAATGTCCACAAGGGGGTTCTAAGGATGCAGCCAAGGAACCCACCACCCAGATACTGAGAAACAAGGGGGGAAAGTGAGGGAAAAGCAATAAAGCAATGCCTGGGCTGCCTCATGTCCCCTGTACAACCCTGCTGCCCTCCTGACTCAGCCGGGGGGTTCATCGATTCCAAGACCAGCAGGGACCATTGTGACCATCTAGTATGACCCCCTGTGTAACACAGGCCAGAGAAGGGGCCCACAATAATTCCTAGAGCAGAGCTTTTAGAAAAACAACCAGTCTGGATTTAACACCTGTCAGTGATGGAGAATCCACCACAACCTTAGTAATGATTCTCACTGTTCTAAATGTATGCCTTATTTCCAATCAAAATTTGTCTACCTTCAACCTCCAGCCATTGGATTACGTTCAGCTTCTCTGCTAGACTGATGAGCCCATTATTGCATATTTGTTTGCTATATAGATAATTACAGACTATAATCAAGTTAAATGAAAATAGATTGAGCTTCTAGAGGTCGATCACTCTATGGCAGGTTTTCTAACCCTTTAAAATTTCTCGTGGCTCTTCCACGAGACCAACAATTGACCAACATCCTTCTTCATTATGAACACCAGGACTGGACGCAGGATTCCAGCAGCAGCCGCACCAGTGCCAAATCTAGACATAAAATAATCTCTCTGCTCCTGCTTCAGATTTTGCTGTTAATACATCTGTGACACGAGGCCTTGCCTACACTACAGAGTTTTGTCAGCAAAAGGCAACTTTTGGCAGCAAAACAGTGGAGGAGTACACACTGCAGTGCCACTTTTGGTGACAAAACTCTTTAGTTGTGCTGACATAATAAAACCACCTTGAGGAGAGACATAGAGCTTTTTAAGCAAAAGTTTTCTCAACAAAATGGCAGTATAGACACAATGCTTGATTTTATTGCTCTAATTGGGAATAGATGCACCCTTGCTTCCTTGCTTACTCTCAGGAGAGAAATATCTGCTACAATGACGCCCGCCTGTGGCAAAGGGTGGGAAAATTTAGACTATTGTCCCTTGGCTTGGACCTTGGGGTGCAGATCATTTGCTAGGATCACCTGGGCATATGTCACATATCGCAGGGCTTTGGGTATTGGGCACCTGGGTCACAGGAAAACACAAAGGCGTGTGTGCAGGGACAGAAGGTTGAGGATGGCAAAGTGATGGGACTTGGGTGTCTGACCTGAGACACGTCTACAGAGCCTGATTCTCACAGGCTGACCGCTCAGCACTGCTGCCCCTTTATGGGGTCCTGTAGCGGGGTGGTCACCCTGCTCCTGCCTGGCAGGGGTTGTGAAGTTATTGATATAATCTGGGACCATATAGATCATTGTTGCAACCATGGTCCTGTAGTAGCACCAAATCTTATATAAAGGGGGTTAAATGAGGTGTCTAAGACAAGGTTGTGGTTTTCTGGTTATGATTATGCTGTCTATATGTGTGTATCATTTTGTAGTTGAAGTTATGAATATTGGCTCTATACTGTCTGTATTTCAAATTTATGCTATGCTTCTGGGAGACATCCCAGATGAGTTGGTGTTAGCTCTGCCTAGCCTGCTTGATGGCCTGTTAAGGACCATCAGCTATACAACTGACCCATTGAGAGAAGGCAAATATGCCTTGTAATTCAGCAAAGTATGCAGGGACTTGCCCATGTGACTCCAAACGCCATTTTGCTGTAATTTTCCACAGTAAGGACAAAGAGGTGTTCTTACACCTGGAAAAGACTGTAAAAGGCTGATGCCTCATCTCCATCTTGTCTTCAATCCTGTTTCTTACCTCTGGAGGGACTTTGCTGCAAACAGAAGCTCTACACAAAGGACTGAGGACCCATCCCAGCTGGGGATGTTCCAGAGACTTGATTTGAACCTGCAGTTTATTCCATCACTGCTACAAGCCTGAACCAAGAACTTTGCCATCACTGTATGGAATTGATTCCATTTAACCAATTCAAGCTCTCATCTCTATCTTTTTCCTTTTATGAATAAATCTTTAGATTTTAGAGTCTAAAGGATTGGCAACAGCGTGATTTGTGGGTAAGATCTGATTCATATATTGACCTGGGTCTGGGGCTTGGTCCTTTGGGATCGAGAGAACCTTTTTTGTGTATATTGGGATATTGGTTTTCATAACCATTTGTCCCCACAACGAGTGGCACCGGTGGTGATACTGGAAAACTGGAGTGTCTAAGGGAATTGCTTGTGAGACTTGCGGTTAGCCAGTGGGGTGAGACCGAAGACCTCTTTGTCTGGCTGGTTTGGTTTGCCTTAGAGGTGGAAAAACCCCAGTCTTGGGCTGTAACTGCCCCGTTTTAAGCAATTTGTCCTGAATTGGCACTCTCAGTTGGGTCCTGCCAGAACCAGCATCGTTACAGGGGTTAAAGCAGCCCGGGAGAGGGCTGTGGCAGAGAAAAGCCTGGCTGATGGGGAAAGCAGCCAGAGCTGTAGCCAGTGCAATCAGGGCCCAGCTGGCCCTTTGTTATGGACTCACAGGTCGTGCCCACTCTTGGCCCCGTGCGGTCCGTGGGGGGAGCCCCTTCCAGTGCTACAGCCCTTCTCGGGGGTCCACTCTCTCTCGGGGTCAGGCCCCCCCACCTCCTGGAGCCGCACCTTTCGGAGCCTTAGCACGTCTGTCTCTCGCCGTGGGCCCCCTCAGGGAGTCCACTTGCTCTGGACCCCCGGGGCCCCCACCCCCGAAGGGGTTGATGCAACCCTGTTCTCTAGACCGGAGTGACTCTCAGCCAGCGTAAAACAGGAGGGTTTATTGAGAGGTGAACACAGCACAGGAACCTCTCAGGTCCTCAGGCCTGGTCTCCCTCAGCCCAGCACATCCAAGTCTCTCTGCATCCAGGTGGGCTCTGCCTGCTCCCCCTCTCCAGCCCAGAGCCTCCCTGCTTCCCAGCTGGGCATCTGAGATCCCCGGCCCCAGGCCCCGTCTCTGTCCATTGTCTTCTCTCCAGGTAAACAGGGACACCTGGGCCTCCTCTCCTCACTTCTGTCCTCTGGTCCCCTCTGGCTGGAACTGGCTGGTTGGGTCACGGGGTCCTCTCTTTACAGCCCATGGTCCTCCCACTGGACAGAACCAGCTGCGACTCCTGCGCTGCATCTCCAGGTCGTCAGGTCACCAGTTGCTGGGGCATTGGCTGGGGTCCCAACTTCCCTCTCCGGTCCTCTGTAACAAGAAACTCCCTCTCCCCTCACCTCATTAATCCAGTAACACCCAGGGACACTGAGTCCCACCCCCTCCGCATGAAAATCCCCCACTTCGTCACATCTCTCCCCACTTCGAGGCTGAACGGCGCAGTGTCACTTAGCCAGTGACCTGGGGAAGTTCAGGGTCCCCGCCCCGTCATAAAGCATCCGCTATAACATTGGCGCTCCCCCTCACATGGGCCACCTCCATGTCATACCCCTGGAGGAGCAGGGCCCACCTCAGCAGCTTGGCATTAGCCCCTTTCATTTGGTGCAGCCACATCAGGGGCGAATGGTCGGTGTACACAGTAAAGCGCCGCCCAAATAGATATGGCTGCAGTTTGTTAAGGGCCCACACCATGGCCAGGCATTCCTTCTCTATGGCCGCATTGTGCTGCTCCCGGGGCATAAGCTTCTTGCTCAGGTACACAATGGGGTGTCTCTCCCCCTTAGTATCAGTTTGCATCAGTACCGCCCCCAGCCCTGTGTCCGAGGCGTCGGTGAACACCAGGAAGGGTTTGTTAAAATCTGGGTTCATCAGCACCGGCCCCTGGATAAGTGCCCCCTTCAGCGCACAGAGAGCCCTCTGGCACTGCTCGGTCCAGACCACCTTGTCCGGCTTTCCCTTTCGACACAGCTCTGTGAGGGGAGCTGCCAGGGAGCTAAAGTGGGGCACAAAGCTCCAGTAGTACCCCACCATCCCAATGAAAGCCTGGACCTGCTTCTTAGTCTGGGGGGCGGGCCAGGCCTTGATTGCCCCCACCTTGGCCAGCTCCGGCTTCAGGTGGCCGCCCTCCCACCTTGTGGCCCAGGTATGACACCTCTGCCATCCCCATCTTGCACTTTCCAGCTTTTATGGTCAGTCCTGCATCCTGGAGGCGACCCAGCACCCTCTTCACCTGGGACACATGTTCCTCCCAGGTCTGGCTAAAGACACAGATATCGTCAATATACGCTAGTGCAAAGCCCTCCATCCCCCTTAGTAACTGATCCACCAGGCGCTGGAAGGTGGCAGGTGCCCCCTTGAGGCCGAAAGGCAGGACCAGGAACTCGAAGAGCCCTATTGGGGTGGTGAAGGCGGACTTCGCCCTGGCCTCCGGGTCCAAAGGCACCTGCCAGTAGCCTTTGGTAAGATCCATGGTAGTAAGGTACCGGGCACCCCCCAACTTGTCTAGGATCTCATCAGTCCCAGGCATGGGGTAGGCATTGGACATGGTGATGGCATTGAGCTTCTGATAGTTCACACAGAACCGGATGGACCCGTCCTTTTTGGGGACCAGCACCACAGGTGAGACCCATGGGCTGACGGATGGCTGGATCACCCCTAAAGCCAGCATGTCCCTGATCTCTCTCTCCAGGTCCTGGGCTGTTTTCCCAGTGACCCTGAATGGGGAACACCTGATGGGAGGGTTGGCTCCCATCTCCACCCGGTGGACAACCAGGTTAGTGAGCCCAGGCTGGCTGAAGAACAGCTGCCGGTATGAATGCAGCACGGCTCTGATCTCTGCCTGCTGGGCAGGGGTTAGCTGGTCTGAGAAGGGAATTGATTCTAGCGAGGGGTTAGCCCCAGCCTCAGGGAGGAGTCCCACCAGGGGGTCCTCTCCTTTCTCCTCCCACTGCCCACACACAGCCAGCACCAACTTCTCCCTGTCCCAGTACGGCTTCATCATGTTGACATGATACACCCGGTGGCTGTGAGCCCGGTTGGACAGTTCCACCACATAGTTCACCTCGTTTACCTGTCTGATGACTTTGAAGGGGCCGTCCCAGGCAACTTGCAGCTTGTTCTTCCTTATGGGGATGAGGAGCATCACCTCGTCCCCGGTAGCATATGAGTAGGCACGTGCTGAGTGGTCATACCAGACCTTTTGCTCCCTGAGCTTTTCTCGGAAAGTCAGTACATACTCCACCACTGATTCTCCATTGGGAGAGGCCTTTCCCTCCCACTCAGCCCTCATTAAGTCCAGGGGCCCCCTCAGTTTCCTCCCATACTGCAACTCGAAAGGGGAGAACCCTGTGGACTCCTGGGGTACTTCCCTGTATGCGAACAGCAGGTGGGGCAAATACTTGTCCCAGTCCTGTGGGTGCTGGTCCATAAAGGTTTTTAGCATTATCTTTAGGGTCCCACTGAACCTCTCCACCAGCCCGTTGGACTGAGGGTGGTATGCTGAGGCCCAGGTGTGCCGGACCCCACACCTCTCCCACAAGCACTGGAGCAGGGTTGACATGAAGTTAGACCCCGGGCCTTCCCCACCCTCTGGCAGGAGTCACAGGACCTGCAATACTGTTGGACAGCATCAAAGACCCCAGCCCAGTAAAAGTTCTGCAGCAGCCTTTGCCTGGGGCGCCGGATGCCCCGAAAGGGGGATATCGTGGGCCAAGTACAACAGTTTGCGGCGGTACCTCTGGGGAACCACCAACTGCCTCCTGACTTGCCCTGGTTCAGTTTGCCCTGAACCAGCCCATTCCCGGTACAGGAATACCTTCTCCCACAGAAATCTCTTCCGGCGGTCCTCACCCTGGGACCCTGCGCCGTCGTGGCCAGCCAGAGCCCTCAGTTCTCCAAGGAGGGATCCTCCTGCAGCTCCGTTTGGAATGCAGCTGCTGGGTTGGAGGATACAGCCCTGGCTGGTGGTGCCTCAGTTTCCCCACCTTGGGGCGGAGGCTCCAGCCTAGCCCTTTTGAGCCCTGCCCTTGGTGTTTTGGTCCCCACCCCCCTTTGGGAGGTCCCGCATCCCTCGCTGGCTCTGGCCCTGGGTAAGGACCAGGCCGATCTGCGTGCCATCCGGCCAGTTCTCCAAGTCATTACCCATTAGCACGTCGGTAGGCAGGTGATCGTCCACCCTGATCTCTTTGGGCCCCTCCTTAGCCCCCCATTTCAGGTGTATCCTCGCTACAGGCTCCTTGACAGGGGGCCCAAACACTCCCCTCAGGGTCATGGAGGCATCGGGCACTAGCTGGTCTGGGCCCACCACCTCGGACCGCGCCAGCGTCACCTCTGTGCCCGTGTCCCAGAACCCCTGGACATGTCTTCCCCCCACCTCAATGGGGATGATGTGACGATTGTCCCCGGGGCCTGTCCCACGCTCACCCGGCGGATTGAGTATGGGCGCTCCGGACCTGGGGCCCCGCCTTCCCCTGCTGGCCTGGCCTGGCGGTCCCCTCCCCCTGGCACAGCCCTCTCGACTGCAGCCCCTGGGCCCAGCAGTGCCCCCTCTCAGTGGGCTTCCACCCAGTTGACAACCCCACAGGTTCTGCTTGGCTGCCATTTCCTTCATCTTCAGGCACGGTGCCACCTTGTGCCCCTTTTGGCCACAGTAATTACATTTCAGGTCCCTCAAGTCCCACGAGGGGGGTCACCCCACCCCGACATTCCCGGGCACCCCTGAGTTGGGCTTCCTGGAGTCCCACCTTGGAGAGGTCTCGGGGTGACTCCCCTTCTGAGGCCCCGATGTGGGTCTCCCCCCTGCCTCCGATCTGCTGTCCATAAACTCGTCTGCCAGTGCCTCTGCACTGCACAGATCCTTGGGCTTCTGGTCCACTAACCACATCTTAAGGTCCGGAGGACAGATGTCATACAGCTGCTCCAACCCCACCAGGTTATACACATCCTCTGCGGTAGTGGCCCCTGCGCCCTTCCCCCACTTGCGGAGATATTCCCCCAGCAGGTTGGCGACCCCCTTATAAGTGACACCTGGGGTCTTGCGTACACCCCGGAATCGTTTCCTGTACGCCTCGGGGGTCAGATCAAACTTCAGCAGCAAAGCCTGTTTGAACAGGTCGTAGTCCCCCGTCTCAACACCATCCATTTGGCTGAACGCCTTTATGGCTTTGGGACCCAGCAGGGGGGTCAGACAGCGGAGCCTGTCTGCGGGGTCAATCTGGTTCAGATCACAGGCCTCAAAGGCTGTGAGATAGGCACCAATACCCCCCCATCCTTGAACTGGGGCAGCAGTTTGGTATCTAGATTCCCCACAACACTGGCATCTCGGGGCCCTTCCCCACTTACTCCCCGGCAGGCCCTCTTGGCCCGCCTCTCGTCCATCTCCAACTCGTGCTTCCGCTGTTCTGCATGGTCCGCTCGTTCTCTCTCTCTGTCCGCCAGTCTCCACTCCACCAGTTTCAGCTCCTTCGCTTTCAGCTCCAGCTCCTGCACCTGGACTCACAGGTCGTGCTCACTCTTGGCCCCGTGCAGGGGTGCCCCTTTCAGTGCGACAGCCCTTCTTGGGGGTCCACTCTTTCTCAGAGCACCTCTCGGAGCCTTAGCACGCCTGTTTCTTGCCGTGGGCCCCCTCAGCAGGAGCGCCGCCAGCTTTTCCACCGTCCTAGGGCGGCGGAAGGTCCGGCCCCAAAATGCCGCCCTCCCACAGAGGCGGTGGAAGGTCCCGCCGCAGAAATACCGCCACGGTCGCTGCCCCCCAAATTGCAGTGCCCTAGGCGACTGCCTAGGTTGCCTAATGGGTTGCGCCGGCCCTGCCCCTCAGGGAGTCCACTCGCTCCCCAGTCGCTACACAGACTGCCCCCACGGCTACTCCCCGGCTCTCCGGGCACCCTGGGAGCCCCCCTGGGGTCTGGAGCCGGTTCCTCAGACTGGTCATTCTCTACAAGCTGAGCAATCAGCCGCTCCTTAGTGAGCCTCCCCACGCTCAGCCCTCTCTCCCTGCAGAGAGGTGCCAGGTCGCTCTTACGGAGCTGGTTCTAGGCCATTTCCAGGTGGGTTCCATTCAATACCCTCGTTCTACCGCTGGCAGCCACTCACTGCAAAGCCAAACGTCTACAGGGTGCATCCACGAACCATCCTCTGCTGCCACGTTGTCACGGACTCTCAGATCGTGCCCACTCTTGGCCCCGTGCGGTCCGTGGGGGGAACCCCTTCCAGTGCGACAGCCCTTCTCGGGGGTCCACTCTCTCTTGGGGTTAGGCCCCCCCCCACCTCCTGGAGCCGCACCTCTCGGAGTCTTAGCATGTCTGTCTCTTGCCGTGGGCCCCCTCAGGGAGTCCACTCGCTCTGAATCCCCGGGGCCTCCACCCCCCAAAGGGGTTGATGCAACCCTGTTCTCTAGACCAAAGTGACTCTCAGCCAGCGTAAAACAGGAGGGTTTATTGAGAGGTGAACACAGCACAGGAAACTCACTGACCCTCAGGCCTGGCCTCCCTCAGCCCAGCACATCCCAGTCTCCCCCGATCCCGGTGGGCTCTGCCTGCTCCCCCTCTCCAGCCCAGAGCCCCCCTGCTTCCCAGCTGGGCATCTGAGATCCCCAGCCCCAGGCCCCGCCTCTGTCCATTGTCTGTTCTCCAGGTAAACAGGGTCACCTGGGCCTCCTCTCCTCGCTTCTGTCCTCTGGATGGAACCGGCTGGTCAGGTCACCGGGGTCCTCTCTTCACAGCCCATTGTCCTCCCACTGGCCAGAACCAGCTGTGACTCCTGCGCTGCGTCTCCGGGTCACCAGTCGCTGGGGTCCCAAGTTCCCTCTCCGGTCCTCTGCAATAACAAACTCCCTCTCCCATCACCTCATTAAACCAGTAGCACCCAGGGACACTGAGTCCCACTCCCTCTGCATGAAAATCCTCCACTTCGTCACATCCTTATAAGAGGGCAGTGGGCCAGAAGCACAGACAGACGCTAGCTTTGAGAGGGAGGGACCTGGCTGCAGGGAGCTGAGAGAAGGTACCTGGAGTGGAGCAGGGCTGGGGGAAGGCCAAGGGAGCTGGGGAGCTTCGGCCTGGAAACCCCCCAGGCTGCGGCCTAGTGGAAGGCCAATTAGGTACTGGGTTTGCAGGGGGCAGCCCACGGGTAGGCAGAGGCAACAGGTCCAAACCCCCCTTGCCTGTGATGAGTGTCTTTTACACTGAAGTCTGCCCCAGTGAGCGGGGGCTAGATGGCGACTGGCAGTAGCCCATGACTGAGGCAAGGTGGGGATAGAGGGTTGGGGGTTCCCCTGGGCAGGGAGACCCTGAGACTGCAGGGGTATTCCCAGGGGGCAGCACCCCAAAGACAAGGCGCACCAGGTCCTGGGAGGGACACGGGGGCCAGCAGCAGCGGCCAATGGCCTGCAGAGGGCACTCCGGAGGCTGGAAACGCTAATTCCCTGAGACAACAAGCAGGAGGCACCGCAGCGGTGAGTCCCGCCCCGTCACAGGTCCCCAGCTGAGGACCCCAAAAGTGAGGAACTGTTGAAAGTCTTGGCCAAAGAACATAGAGCAGCAGCCTTCAGAGCCAGAGCCCTGAAGAAATGCTTGGGGAGGAGAAGGTTTTTGACAGATGCCTTGGGAAAAGAGGACGTTAAAGCACCTGACACATGGGACAGAAACTTTCCCACGTCCTGTTTGTTAGCCAGAGGGACAGCACTGGTGTTATGAGCCACCTGCTGGGTGGAATTGTCTCAGCCAGTCAGAGTCCAGCTGTTCTGTACAGTCACCTACTGCAGAGCTCAGACCACCAGCCCCCTGCACCCCGGCTGGTTCTCTGGCCTGTGCTGTACAGGAGATCCCTTCTGGCTTTAACATCTGTGAAAACCAAGGCTCCCAGCGTGCCCCAGGCCCCTCGCAGGCCTTTGGTTCAGCGACATTGAGCCTGTGTCCAAGTCCCTGGATAACAGACCCTGAGTCTACAGCCTCTTCCCCAGCACTGTAACAGGCAGTCCATCGCTCGTTGCCACCACAGGGGGTGATGGACTGATACCGCAAAGGTTTAACTCCCTGCCTGAGTGACCCCCACACACATCTGCCCTGCGCAGCAAAGCTCTGAGTGGCCCTTGTGGCAGGAATCCTCGTGCCATGTGCTGTAAATTGGGGTCTCTCTCCCCCCAGTTCACTTGTATTTGCTGATGATGATGGGAGGTGGGGAATGTGGTGGGAGGAGCGACAACCCAAACCGTACAGTGATGGTGCTAATCAGATCATCTAGTCTGACCTCCTGCATCACACGGGTCAGAGACCCCACCAGTGAGTTCTGTGTCTGACCCAGAGCGTCTGGTTTCACTAGGGTAGATCTGTAGAACTGCCCAGTCCCCACCATTATTTACTGCTCCACCCATTCTGCTCTCACCTGCTAATATCACCAGCAGTGATTTTATATTTTCTTTCAGATCATTGAAGAAGATATTAAATGTCATAGGGATGAGAACTGATCCCTGTAGGACCCTACTACATACACCCCTGGTGGATGGTGATTCCCCATTGACAATTAGCTTCCGAGGTGAGGGATAGTTCAGTGGTTTGAGCATTAGCCTACTAGATGCAGGGTTATGAGTTCAATCCTTGAGGGGGCCATTTAGGGATCTGGAGCAAAAATCTGTCTGGGGATTGGTCCTACTTTGAGCAGGGGGTTGGACTAGATGACCTCCTGAGGTCCCTTCCAACCCTGATATTCTATGATTAGTTAACCAGTTCTTATTGTATTTAGTATGAGTGACATTGACAATTTTATACTGTGGTAGGTTTTTAAGCAGAATGTCCAGCGGGACTAAGCCAAATACCTTACACAGTCTCAGTCTATCACATTCACACATTTACCTTTATCAACCATATTTCTAATCTTAACAAAATCCCAGGCTAATTGCCAGTAATTCTGCTGCCATGCCATGATTCTTTGCTGATTGCACCCTAGATCAGCCTTTCCCTGATTTTGCCCATGATCAGTGTCAGGCTAACTGACATATAGTTACCCAGGGCATCCACTTTCTCTTCTTAAATATTGGCATAAAATTCATTTTCCTCCAGTCCTCCAAAAAGTTGCCCAGTGTTTCAACATTTCTTAAAAATCAACATTCATTCTTCAGACAGCTCCTCGGCCACATCTTTTAATACTCTTGGGGGCCAATTATCCTGTCCTGATGAATTAAAAATTCTGTCATGGAATAGTAGGCATTTCTATAGCACTGTAAGAGATGAGTATATCTGGACTCTGATTGGCTGAGATAATTCCACCCAGCAGGCTGGCTCATGACGTCAGTGTGGTGCTTATGGCTAACAGAGGATGTGGGAAAGTTTCCGTCCGAGGGGTCAGCACCTTTAACATCCTGCTGCCCCAGGGTTTCTGCTGAAAACCTTTTCCTCCCCAAACCCTTGCTCAGGCTCTGGCTCTGGCTCTGCGTGGAGCTGTGGTTTATTTGCCGGCTGTTCGGCACTCAGATTTCCCTGCAGTGCATTAGCAATTCCCTGTCCCCCACGTTGTGTTACAGAGCAAATGTCACCCACACTCACGGCTCATAATTCCCAGCACAGCCCGGTATCCTGGTTAGTGATGGGAACAGCCCAAGGCCCCCAGAGGTCGGGAGCTGATTGAATTGTTCAGACAGGACTGGCCCCCCGCCACATGGCACTGGGAGCTCTGAGGGCCGATCTCTTCCTGGCCAGACTCCAGGACCAGCCATACTCACGTTGCTCCCCAGCACCGGGTACGACTGACCAGAGGGTCCTGCTGTCCCACCTCCCACATGGAGCAGGGGGATTGCTCAGAGATGGCTTCAGCCACCCCTCTCAGGCAGCACCCACAGACCTGTGACGGGCACCAGGTTCTGCCCCCCCATCACCCCACATCTCCTCTAGAGCATCCCACAGGGATCCAGCCTCTCCCCGTCCTGCTCAGCACCCACCCCACACTGCTAGGAATACGGACCGAAGGGCCAGACACTGAGCTCTCCTGCACAGACTGTTTGGGTGTCACCATTTTATTGCCCCATTACAAGGTGACAGTTGCTGCCACAATTGCAATTTTCTTTGTAATCTAACAGTTGTGGTACGTTAGGACCCAGCCCTGAGTGAGCAACTTACCTAGACGACCATGAGCTGAGATAACAAAGTGCCGGCTCATTGCCTCTGGGCAGGGGGCGGAGGAGCTCGCTGCTCTCTGGGGTAACCAGGTTCCTCTGAATCTCCCTGCAGCCCGACACAGCTCCGTATGGCTTGGCCTTTGCAGTAGGCTTGGCCGGCTGCTGCTCTGCTGTGCAGGGCCACTGCTGGCTTCTGCCTTCATGGTTAGTTGTGGCTTTAAACAATTGTTCAAGGCACCCAGAGTTTAGGACTTTTCTACTCGGCTTTTTGACTCTGGCAGAGCAAGTCCCCGCTCATGCCAAGGCCCCAGGCCTCACCGAACACTGACAAATGCATGGCTGGAAACCAGTCCGGCTCACCCGGGTGGTAGTGTTGTTAAAATAGGGGTTCGATTTATAAGAATGTGTTTAATGTTTAGACTTTATGAAATGCTTGTAAGATGCTGCATCTATCAATCTTACCTATAACACCGGAACCCCATGGTATCAGGTTATGTTAGTTGTTTGCATTGCAGCCCTCTGTGCTTGTAGAAGTCAAACAGGAAACAAGCATTCATTAACATAGAAATGCTGGCTGCCTACAGAAGGTGCTAGGTCCTGCCCTCCAAGGTGGCCCCTTGAAACCAAATGAGGCATCGGGAAACATCAAAAAACAGAGACTTTGTTGACTGCTCCCCCCCCATACCCATGATTAGGAGACCTGCAGGTGGACTCGTCCCATCAGCCTGAACTCTGGGGAAGGGAATAAATATCCTTGTCACAAAGAAATTGTTACCTCTGTGTTGCACGAACTCTGAGGGGTGAAGAGATCCCCTGGCTTGGCCTGGGTTAGCCCTGAAGGACATAAAGAGCCTGCACATTACAGCAGCTTCTATTTGCTCAGTGACTCTGAACAGTTGATTAAAATCTGCACTTTACACAATCAGTGTAGCCCACATTAAATAAACTAAGAACTGGCTAATGGATAGATCTCAAAAAGGCAAACATCACCCAGCAGGGGTGTTTCTGGGGAGAGGATCCCATCCAGGGATCGGTTCTCTGACCAGTGCTATTCAATATCTGCATCAACAATCTGCAAGAAAATCTAAAATCGTTGATGGTGATATTAGCAGATGACAGAAGACTTGGTGAACTGGTAAATAACATATGGTTCATTTAACTGGCAAGAGTCCACATAGCAAAACCAGAACTTGCAGACATCTTTGTTGTCAATATAAGTGGAATGTGCATCTGTGACATTATGAGTGTAATATAATATCTCATTGAAAGGTGACAGGGCCAGAAAGGGTTAATTAACTCACAGACTGACCTGACATGGCTGAACTTTAGAGACTAGTTAGGAAGATCTGTAAATGAATAGAGCTTTGAAATGCAAGTCTGCATTGTTAGAGGTAGAAGGGGAGGTGTTTGCTCAGGTCTTGTGATGTAAGCAAACAAGTCTTGTCTATTGCTATAGCTTTGATTCAAAGATGAAAAAAGGAGTATTAATATTTAGGAAGATACTTTAGTGAAATACACCTCTACCCCGATATGACACGACCCGATATAACACGGTAAAGCAGCGCTCGGGGGGGGGCGGGGCTGCTCACTCCCGTGGATCAAAGCAAGTTCAATATAACGCGGTTTCACCTATAATGCGGTAAGATTTTTTGGCTCCCGAGGACAGGTAGAGGTAGAGGTGTAGTATTGTCTCTATGTCTCTTTGAAGGTTGTGGTAACCTGTATCTGAACTGTTTAATGGATAAATTACCCTGTGCTAATTGCCAGGATGTTTGGGAGAAGGAGAGTTAAGCCTATTGTTTTCTCAGGCCAAAAGGCTGCAGGAAATGAATAAAAACCCTGAGACATGATCCTACTTCATCTCAGATCTGCTTTGGGTTTCAAGAGAGGGAAACCTTAAGCCATAAGGATTGAGATCCCCAGTCACTGACTGGAGTCACCTTGAATATGGACATTGGACTATAACCTATGGACTATTTCTGAAAGGACTTTTGGCAACTACAAACTCATCTCTGCTATGCATCTGAACCATCCAGAGTTGAATTCAAGTCTGTCTGTATATTGATCTTTTAACCAACACTCTCTCTCTTTTCTTTTTTAAGAAGTTTTGGCTTAGTTAATAAGAATTGGCTATAAGCGTGTATTTTGGGTAAGATCTAAGTTATAATTGAACCTGGGTGTATGGCTGATCCTTTGGGATTGGAAGAACCTTTTCTTTTATATGATGAGATAAGATTTTCAGTAATCATCATCATATCTGACGTGTGTGTCTGAACGGAGGCCTGAGGCTGGGCACTTTAAGGGAACTGCATTATTTGGACTTCTGAGTAACCAGTGAGGTCCTATAGAAGCTGTTTTGTCTGGCTTGGATATTCCAATACTTAGATTTACCATCAGCGTTTGGGCTTTGTCTGCCCTATTTTGTTTGCAGTTCACCCTGATTGAGTGACCTCAGCTGGCTCCCACAGGCAGCCTCGTCACAGCACCACATTTTAAATTTCACTTTGTCAGAGAAATGTGGCTGAACTGATTGTGACGAACTGGGACTGTTCTTAATGTGGTCTTTGAATGCTGAGTGGGGAGTGTTGGCTGGGAAGGCAGGGGAGGTTGGCTAGGACGGTCTGCATTGGGGGATGGGAGACTGGCCTTGAGGGAAGATACCTGAGCATGTAACGTGAGAACCCAGGAAGGGGTTAGAGGCCAGGTGACACCTTTGCCCGGGAAACTGAACAAAGGCTGTGGGAGAGGTCACTGAAGGGAGAGTTTCAGGAGCTGGCTGATGGAATGGCTGGGAGGCAGACAAGGCTCTGACCTCCCAAGGGGGCTGTGGTGCCCTGGGACCCCAAGATGGACCTAACTGGGGGGGGATCCTGTTGTCTGTGCCTGCAAGACCTGTCTTGGACTGTGTTCCTGTCGTTTAAATAAACCTTCTGCTTTACTGGCTGGCTGAGAGTCATGGTAAATCGCAGGAAGCTGGGGGTGCAGAGCCTTGTGTCCCCCCACACTCCGTGACAACTGGTGGCAGCGGTGGGATCCACTGCACCCCGTGGATGGCGCTTCCTGCAGTAAGTGACTGGGGAGCAGTAAAACGAAGGGGGATTGACGGGGACCAGGTGTGCTGAAGAGTCAGAGAGAGACAGTTTCAGGGGGCGGTTCACCCCTGGGAGTGTGTGACCAGCAAGAAGGACTTTTGCAGTAACAGGGTCCCCCGGAGGATCACAAGGGAGTTGGTGACCTCGAGAAGGGCTGGCACACTAGGAGTTCTCCTTGGAAACTGGGGAGCAGTGAGCACCCAGGCCTGTGAGTGGCCAGCAGGAAGATGTATGCCAAGCGGCTTAAGAGCGACCTGGTGGAGCTGTGCAAGCAGAGGGGGCTGCGCAGTGGGAGGCTCACCAAAGAACAGCTCATTGCCCAGCTGGAGGAGGGAGATCGCTCAAATGAACTGATTCCTGTCTCTGAGTGAAACAGCCTGGCAAATGCAGCACAGGCACTAGTGTCTGTCCCATCTGGGAGTGGTCAGTCGGCTGCTGAGGGCTTCCCGAGATCCCTCCTTCCTATGCCTAGGGGAAGGGTGGGGAGGAGCCCAGCAAATACCGAGGGCACCGTGACCCCCCCGGCCAGCAGGGGATCCTCCCGGCGAAGCTCGCCGGCCAGCAAGGGATCCTCCCGGCGAAGCTCGCCGGCCAGCAAGGGATCCTCCCGGCGACGCGCGGCATCCGTGGAGCGGAAGCGGCTGGAATGGGAGTGTGACAGGGTAGTAGCTCTCCGCTGCGGCGGCGCCTCCTCCTGGTCGTCTTGGGGAATTAGTTCGAACCAGTAGAGCGCCCTCTTCGGGTGGTGTCCCGCCTGTCATCTTGCCTTTGCTAGGTGCGTGAACTTGCGTTGCCCCCAACGTACGGCGTCCTCTTCAGGAACACTGCCCTCCAACAGTGTCCCTTTGTCCACTCACACCCCCTTCCGGGGGGGTTGGATGACCCACAGTCTTACACCTTCAAGTCCGATCCCCACGGTCAAGGATCTGGTGTAGTTTCGGCCGGCCGCTCCCTGCGTCCTATGACTGAGGGTATGGCCCAATAGAACAATAAGGGGGGAAGGGACTCAGGCCCACCCACTACTCTGAGTCCCGGTCCAGATGCCCTCTGGCAACAGTCTTGCTGTCCTCCTTCTCCTTCCTCCTCTGACTACTCCTCTGGACCCCAACGGCCCTTCTTTGTGCTAGGCCTTCTCCCTCCAGACCTGCCGCCTGGCAGGCTACGGAGTAGGGCCTTCTCCCACTCTCTAAAGCTGGCCTGCACTGCGCTGTCCATGGTGCTGGCCTCCCAGCTCTGGAGACAGACAGACAGACCTTCCCCTCTGAAGGCCTGGGACAGACTGACTGCTCTCACGCTGAGCGGCCTTTTATATGGCTAAGCCGGGCCCTGATTGGCTGGCCCCAATCTGCCCTCTGATTGGCTGCCAGTAAGCCCTTCTCTGATTGGCTGCGCGTCTACTCAGGCATCTAGGCCTGCCACAGCCCACCCTCTCTGGGCGTGGAGCGGCCGCCCCACCACAGGGAGAAAGAGCTAAAACTGAGAGAGCTGGAGGATCGTGAGAAACAGAGACAGCATGAACGGGAGGAGACAGAGAAACAGGCAGCATGAAGAGAGACAGAGGCATCATGAACTGGAGCTGGCGAGGCTGAGGGGCCGCGAGACCCCGGCTGCGGTGAGTGAGGGGGGACCCAAGAATGCACGGAGCTTTGATAAGTGCATCCTGGCCCCACATAAGGAGGGGGAGGACATGGATGACTTCCTGGATGCCTTTGAGATGGCCTGCGAGCTGCACCAGGTTGATCCTGCGGACAGACTCCGGGTTCTCACCCCCTTACTGGACCCCAAAACTGTGGCATTGTACCGCCAACTGGAAGAGGCGGAGAAAGGGGACTACGAACTATTCAAAAAGGCCCTGCTACGTGAGTTTGGGCTGACTCCGGAGATGTACCAGGAAAGGTTCCGGAGTCAGGATAAAACCCCTGAGATCTCATATCTGCAACTAGCCGTCCGCATGGAGGGATACGCCAGCAAGTGGGCAGATGGGGCAAAGATGAAGGAGGACCTGGTTAAACTGCTGGTACTGGAGCAACTGTATGAGCGGTGCCCATCCAACCTGAGGCTGTGGTTGAGGGACAAAAAGCCAGAGAACCCGCGACACGCAGGGCGGCTGGCCGATGAGTTTGTAAAGAGCCAGTCAGGGGATAACAGGGAGGAGTCCCAAAGGAACAGTCCCACCACAACGCAGAGAGAGGGTCACCATGGGACCTCCCAGCAGGGAAATATGGAGAACCCCCACCAAAGAGGAACATCCAGCATCAGGTCTATTCGACCTGCTTGAGGGGACCCACAGGACATGGGCTGCTATCACTGTGGCCAAAAAGGCCACATACGGGCCCAGTGCCTCAGGCTCAGGGACAGACTGAGCGAACCCAACCCACAGAGGGTTGACTGGGTAGAGACCCAGCCGGACGAGGGGAAGACGGCCCAGGCAAGGGGGCTGACAGCTTCCCAATGGCTCAGGAGAGAGGAGGGCCCCAGGCCAGCTCCTCTGGGGGGCTGGATGCTCCAGACTCAGGGTTTTTGGTTTATATGGTGGGCGCGGGGCTGTCCCTCCGGAGAGAGTACCTTGTTCCCCTGGAGGTGGATGGGAGGAAGGTCAATGGATACTGGGATACGGGTGCAGAGGTGACGCTGGCCCGGCCCGAGGTGGTGACCCCAGATCAGGTGGTGCCCAACACCTACCTGACCCTGACGGGGGTGGGCGGGACCCCAGTCAAAGTGCCCGTGGCGAGGGTACACCTGAAGTGGGGAGCCAAGGAGGGCCCCAAGGACATGGGGGTACACCCGTATTTGCCCACTGAGGTGTTGATGGGGGGGGGACCTGGAAGACTGGCCAAGCAACCCCCAGGGTGCCCTGGTTGTGACCCGTAGTCAGAGCCGGCGAGGGGCACTGCGCCCTGGCCTTGGGGAGGGTGCCTTGCCTGAGGCGCAGGACCCTAACCTGGTGGGGAGGGAACACCCAGGGACACGGCTCAGGGAGGCTGCGGCTTCAGACCCAGCCGGCGAGAGAGAGCAGGTGGCCATCCCTGTCCCAGCTGCTGAGTTCCAGGCCGAGTTGCAGAAAGATCCCTCCTTGAGGAAGATAAGGGACCTGGCCGACCTCAGTGCGGTACAGACCATGGGGAGAGGTGGCCAGAAAAGGTTCCTGTGGGAGAAAGGGTTCCTGTACCGAGAATGGGCTCCCCCAGGGAAAATGGAGTCAGGTGGGATCAGGAGGCAGCTGGTGGTACCCCAGAAGTATCGCCGCCACTGCTGTACCGGGAACATGACATTCCCCTTTCAGGGCACCAGGGAACCTGGCGTACCCAGCAGAGGCTGCTACGGAGCTTTTACTGGCCTGGGGTCTTTGTTACTGTCCGACAGTACTGCCGATCCTGTGACCCCTGTCAGAGGGGGAGGAAGGCCCGGGACAAGGGGAAAACGGCTTTAGGACCCTTGCCCAGCATAGAGGAGCCTTTCCAGAGGGTGGCCAAGGTCAAAAGGGGGGCTCTGAACCAAGAGAGCCCGAAGCACAGACCTCCAGACTGGAGCGCTGGGAGAAGACCCCAGCCCAGTTGGAACCCCAGGGGTATTGGGGTGGGAAAAGGGCACAGGCCGCATAAACCTGGCCACAGGCGAACTACGAGTGCCATCAAGCACACCCAACCTAAGTGGAGGCGTGAAACTGGAAGGGCCTGGTGTAATTCTCACCAAGGAATGGGAGGGATGCTGGGGCATCCACGGGAACGAGGTAGGTTTGAACTTCCCCGGGTCACTGGCTAAAGTGACCCCGCTCAGTTCGGTCTCGAAGGGGGGAGAGATGTGACGAACTGGGACTGTTCTTAATGTGGTCTTTAAATGCTGAGTGGGGAATGTTGGCTGGGAAGGCAGGGGAGGTTGGCTAGGACGGTCTGCATTGGGGGATGGGAGACTGGCCTTGAGGGAAGATACCTGAGCATGTAACGTGAGAACCCAGGAAAGGGTTAGAGGCCAGGTGACACCTTTGCCCGGGAAACTGAACAAAGGCTGTGGGAGGGGTCGCTGAAGGGAGAGTTTCAGGGGCTGGCTGATGGAATGGCTGGGAGGCAGACAGGGCTCTGACCTCCCAAGGGGGCTGTGGTGCCCTGGGACCCCAAGATGGACCTAACTGGGGGGGATCCTGTTGTCTGTGCCTGCAAGACCTGTCTTGGACTGTATTCCTGTCGTCTAAATAAACCTTCTGCTTTACTGGCTGGCTGAGAGTCATGGTAAATCGCAGGAAGCTGGGGGTGCAGGACCTTGTGTCCCCCCACACTCCGTGACACTGATGACTGATGTAATTCCACTGACTTTAGCGGAGATGATTCAACAATGAATTTGGCCCACTTAGTAGAAAACTATAAATCAGATTATAATTGCTAACTTGTAAAAATTTTCTTTCCTTTTTGTTTTTGTAAGTGTGGATTTATTAAATAATTGAATGCATGTGAATTCCTTTCAATCCCAAATACACAGAGTCAACAAGCCTTCTATTTCTACACAAAAAGAGTAGTAAAATGCTTCCATATTTCTCATAAGAATAGTAAATCACTCAGGTTCTAAAATCTATTTTTTCTCTAATGTTGAAAGGTGAAGGCAAGCACAAGTCTGAATTCTACACCCTTCTCAGCATTAGCTGCAGGAATTATACCCTGATCAATTTCCTGATAAAAAATATTAATCTTTGCCAAGTACCATAATTAAAAAGAGGTCTGGATCCTTTATCAATGAAGATTTCCAAGACATTATAGTGGATAGATGCTACTTCAAGCTAAGATTCATAGATTCATAGATTCTAGGACTGGAAGGGACCTCGAGAGG
>NW_020695029.1:0-3597 GCF_002925995.2 Terrapene triunguis
CCGCAGCAGTGCCCTGGCTAACACCAGCCCAGATCCCATTGCTGGGAGCTTCCCCGCAGCAGTGCCCTGGCTAATACCAGCCCAATCCCAGTGCTGTGAGCTTCCCCACAGCAGTGCCCTGGCTAATACCAGCCCAATCCCGGTGCTGTGAGCTTCCCCGCAGCAGTGCCCTGGCTAACACCAAACGAGATCCCAGTGCTGTGAGCTTCCCCATAGCAGTGCCCTGGCTAACATCAACCGAGATCCCAGGGCTGTGAGCTTCTCCGCAGCAGTGCCCTGGCTAACACCAGTCAAGATCCCAGTGCTGGGAGCTTCCCCGCAGCAGTGCCCTGGCTAACACCAGCCCAGATCCCAGTGCTGGGAGTTTCCCTGTAACATCCCTCTCCACTTGCAGGAATGGGGGGGGATTGTCTCTGTATTAGGATCCCCACCCTGGGGTACAGGGGACTCCAGCTTCGCCTGCCTGCATGGGGGGGGGAGCTCTGCAGAGCTGGGGTGAAGTGGGGGCTTGGTCCCTGTCGTCTGCATGGCCCTGGGCCTGGGGGATTTTTAGTGACATAGGGGCCTCTGTCCCACAGGGGACCGAGCTGAGACCCACTGACCTGGTGCCGGTTTGGAGCCGGTGCCCCCTAGAGGGGAAAGGCCCCATGTCCCGTTCCTTGACACCCCCCACCTGATTCTGTGCTCGCCAGGCCGGGGTGTAGGGGGAAGGGAGAGGTGGCCCGTCCTGGCTGGGCTGGTTCCCTTTGGCTCTGGACAGATTAAAATAAAGCCTGACTGAGGCAGAAACCGTGTCAGACCCCACCCCGTCCTGCTACCCCACCCCCGGGCTTCCCTGCACCCCAGCTTGGCCGGTGCCCCTCACTCCCGACCCGCAGCCCTCTCCTCCCAACTCTGCCAAAGCCCCTCAGGCCTAACCTCCAGCCCCCCAAATGGGAACATTAGAGATGCCCCTGCCCCAGTTCTCAGGATGGAAAACAAACTCCATGGGGGAGCGTTGGCCGGGGCTATTTCGGCTGCTCCCAGGGCGGAACGTGTTATCGGGTGCCGTGACTCACGGGCGACTCAGCGACCGTCTGCTTCCAGCTTCCCCTTCCCTGCTCAAGCAATGCAGCGTTAGCCATTCCAGGCTGCGTCCGTCGTCCCCCCCCCCAACGCAGTGGGGCTCAGCACAGGGTGGGCTGTAAGGGTGGGCTATGGACCGGCCCCCTCTCAGCCCTGGAGCAGATCCCTGTAGGGCTGAGGTAGGGTGACCAGATGTCCTGATTTTATAGGGACAGTCCTGATGTTGGGGGCTTTTTCTTATATAGGCTCCTATTACCCTCCCACCCCTGTCCTGATTTTTTACACTCACTGTCTGGTCACTCTAGGCCAGGGGTAGGCAACCTATGGCACGCGTGCCGAAGGCGGCACGCAAGCTGATTTTCAGTGGCCCTCACACTGCCCAAGTCCTCCCCACCGGTCCGGGGGCCTCTGCATTTTAATTTAATTTTAAATGAAGCTTCTTAAACATTTTAAAAACCTTCCGAAGAAGTGGGTTGTAGCCCACGAAAGCTTATGCTCTAATAAATTTGTTAGTCTCTAAGGTGCCACAAGTCCTCCTGTTCTTTTTGCGGATACAGACTAACACGGCTGCTACTCTGAAACCTATTTACTTTATGTACAACAATAGTTTAGTTCTATATTATAGACTTGTAGAAAGAGACCTTCTAAAAATGTTAAAATGTATGACTGGCACGCGAAACCTTACATTAGAGTGAATAAATGAAGACTCGGCACAGCACTTCTGAAAGGTTGCCGACCCCTGCCCTAGGCTGAGGCCACCTCACATCCTACAGGGCCCTATCACCCAGCACTGAGAGGCAGCCACCTCTGGGGCGGGGCACAGCCACTGTTGACAGAAGCGTGGCAACCACACGCGACAGTTGAGGACAGGAAGTGAATAACCCTGGGTCCAGTTCGAAGCCCGGGCAGGAATTTCAGGGAACAGGAAGAATGGAATTAGCCCAGTTGGTGTGCGGCCAGGACAGCGGGGTTCACACCCCAGTACTTACAAAATGGGCTTCAAAGACCTGCAGCGTCAGGCCCTCAGGTTCACCTCCACAGCGCCCCCTGGTGCCATGCTGGGGCATTGGCGGTTAGCATTGACCGCTAGGGGAGAGGAACCCCTAGTGCCCGAGTGGTGGGTATGCAAGGCGAGAGCGCCCCCTGCTGCACAGCGCCCCCTAGTGCCGCAGAGGGGTATGCACTGACTGCAAGGGGAGCGCGCCCCCTGACGAGCCCCTGCCCCGCTCCGTGTAGCAGGTCTCCCTTGGGCCGGCCCAGCCAGTCTGTGCTGAGGGGCGGAGGCCAGGTTGGCAGGCGTCGGAGCAGCGGGTGCTGCAGTCACGGGAGCCCCAGGCGGCCAACGCCCGGGTGATGCCGCCAGGGAGCCGGACGGGGCTGTCGGGGCGGCTGGGCTCCTACCTGCTCATTAGCTCTGGCTCCATAATGACCTTGAATTGCCTCTAATTACAGCCCAGGCTGGGGCGAGAACCAGGCAGGGATCCAGCAGCTCACAAGATCCCCACATGGGAAATCTGGTGGGGCCGGGGGGGGATCTGGGGGGGACTCAGAGACGGGGGGGGGGCGGCCAGCCCAGTGCAGGGCCAGACTCGGGGGATGTAGCTGCCCGCGGGCGCATGCACCCACAGAGACTCATACACCTCCCCTGCCCCCCACCTGGGCATTTCCAGCCCAGCTGGCAGCCAGCCACCCTCCCAGCAGGGCCCAGCTGGCCTGAGACCCCAGCACCAACTCCCAGACCCAGGGGCCAGGGGTGATCCCCTCCCCAAGTCAGGGGGAGCTGCTTCTGCCCTGGAGGGCTGGGGGGATTGGGCCCTGTACCCGGCTGCTGCTCTGGGATGAGTCCCCTGCTCCCCATAAGCCCCCCTTCCATCCCCCTGCACCCTCCCTGCTCCCTCTTCATCCCCCGAGTGCCTGCATGTGGAATGAGTTTGCTGGGCCTCAGCCCAGCAGCCAGCAGGACACCCAGGGGGACGCTGACAACCACACCGGGGGTGGGGAGACCCGCTGGCCTTGCCCCTTGCCCAGGGGTGGGGCTGCAGGACCACAGCCAGGTATCCCAGCATCCTCTCTCCTGAGCGGCAGGGATCAGGGTGGGGGTGGCTGCGGAGACGCCCGGCTGGGGAAGTGGCTGCACTTTGCCCCATGTGTCGGGACCAACCTCTGGGCGAGCTGCCGGCGCGGGCAGATCCTCTGGGCTCGTGGGCGCATCAGCCTCCCTGAACTCCGCAGGCCTCACACCCCACGGGCCTCGGGAGAGGGCCAGGAATGGGGGGACTGGGGAGATAGAGGGGGTGTCTGGGATAGATAGATAGATAGATGTGTCTGCGGACTGACAGTCAGAGGGCTGTGCATGGGGATGGACAGACAGACACGGGGTTTGTGTGGGGATGGACAGACAGACAGACATGGGGTTTGTGTGGGGATGGACAGACAGACAGACACGGGGTTTATGTGGGGATGGACAGACAAACAAAGGGGTTTGTGTGGGGATGGACAGACAGACAGACACGGGGTTTATGTGGGGATGGA
>NW_020695029.1:3697-4012 GCF_002925995.2 Terrapene triunguis
TGTGTGGGGATGGACAGACAGACAGAGGGGTTTGTATGGGGATGGACGGACAGACAGAAGGGTTTGTATGGGGATAGTCAGACAGACAGAGGGGTTTGTAAGTTGGATGGACAGACAGACAGACAGAGGGGTTTGTGTGAGGATGGACAGACAGACAGACAGAGGGGTTTGTATGGGGATGGACAGACCGACATGGGGTTTGTGTGGGGATGGACAGACAGACAGAGGGGTTTGTATGGGGATGGACGGACAGACAGAGGGGTTTGTATGGGGATGGACGGACAGACAGAGGGGTTTGTAAGTTGGATGGACAGA
>NW_020695029.1:4022-4321 GCF_002925995.2 Terrapene triunguis
GGACAGACAGACAGAGGGGTTTGTATGGGGATGGACGGACAGACAGACACAGGGTTTGTGTGGGGATGGACGGACAGACAGAGGGGTTTGTGTGGGGATGGACAGACAGACAGAGGGGTTTGTATGGGGATGGACGGACAGACAGAAGGGTTTGTAAGTTGGATGGATGGACGGACAGACAGACAGAGGGGTTTGTATGGGGATGGACAGACAGACAGAGGGGTTTGTATGGGGATGGACGGACAGACAGAAGGGTTTGTATGGGGATGGACGGACAGACAGAGGGGTTTGTATGGGGA
>NW_020695029.1:4331-5263 GCF_002925995.2 Terrapene triunguis
GACAGACAGAGGGGTTTGTATGGGGATGGACGGACAGACAGAGGGGTGCCTGGCCTGTCTGGCTAGATGGTCATGTCTGCAGCAGAGGGGGCTAGCTGACTGGGATCCCAGGGACCATTCCGGTGTCTGGCTGCGGGGGGGGGGGCATGTTTTGGGGATCCAGGCCCAGGGGTTAAAGCCCCCTGTCAGGGAGTGGGGGGTGTTTCTCCCTCCTCCCCCTAGACTCACAGCTGTTTCTCCTGGAAATTCCCACCCTGGGATAATGCCCCCCCAGCAGGCCGAGGCCACTGGAGAAGCCGCAGCGACCCGGTGCTGCCCCGTCCCAGCCGGCGGATTCCAGGAAGGCAGCTGGGCCTCCCGCCCCGGCTGCTGGGAAGTCTGGGAGCCGTGACTCACACGCTGCCCCCCCCAGCCTTGTTCCGTCCCCCAGAGACTGGGGGGAGGGGGTTCAAAGCTGCTTCCCCCCAGACCCAGCCGCAGCTGGGCAACTGCCCAGGCCCAGGCTGCCTTTGAAGTGGTGGCAATGGGAGCTGGTTAGCGTGTGCGCGTGTGTGTGTGTGCGTGTGTATGTGTGTGTGTTTACATCATCTGGGCAGGATGCCAGGAGGCCAGATGGGGGGGACCAATGGGGGGGCGTTATGGAGATGGTGGGGAGCAGGACTTGTAGGGGGGCTGGAGATAAGCAGGATGGGGGGGGTATGGGGCTGGAGGTTAAACCAGTGGGGCAGTTAAGGGTGTGGGGGCAGCGGGACCTGTTGGGGGGTTGGGGGGGAGCAGCACCAGTGGGGGGTTATGGGGCCAGCTGGACTCAGCCCCGGTTCTCCAGAGTGGACCCGGAAGGACCCACTTCCAATCCCAGCCCCACCCCTGGGTAAGCCCCAGCTGGATGCCCCGTCCTACCCAGTTGGTTCCCTGGCCCGGGGGGGGGGGGG
>NW_020695029.1:5363-5594 GCF_002925995.2 Terrapene triunguis
GGGGCACGTGTCCAAGGGGGGCTGTGGCTGGAGGGAGGGGTGGGAGCCAGGGCAGGCTGGGGGTGAGGGTTGTGCTCATGGTGAGGGATGGGGGAACATGTGCTGCTGGCATGGGGGGGGGTGTTGCTGGTGTGTTGTCAGTGTGTGCACTG
The DNA here is from genome assembly GCF_002925995.2 of Terrapene triunguis. Lineage (NCBI taxonomy): Eukaryota > Metazoa > Chordata > Testudines > Emydidae > Terrapene > Terrapene triunguis. The sequence continues at coordinate 5,516 of NW_020695029.1, forward strand.
CCATTGTGTGTGCATGGTGGGGGGTGGGTGGCATGCATGCATGTGTTATGCGGGTCTGCAGGGCTGGTGTGTGTGAGTG
>NW_020695030.1:0-12116 GCF_002925995.2 Terrapene triunguis
AGCACTCGAGAGACGCAAACGGCCCCATTCATCTCAATGGCGTGTTGACTCTCAGGCATGACGACAATTGTTACATGCCCGCTTAGGTTTCACTGACGCTCACAACCAGCGAAGGGGCTTACCCCCAAATCCTGAACGGCTGACTGGGCCCTGCCCAGCTGCCACTCCCTCTGCCGGATGGGGTTGTCCATTGGTAATGCACCGAGCCGAAGCGTATGGAAAACCACGTAAAACAAATGGCATACACCTTCAGAGCTGCTGCAGCCATGGCATCATTCGTTCACAGCCAGCATCTCGCCTCTGCTTCAGAATCAAGAGTCTCGGAGACAGAGTTTAGCTCCAACTGGCCACAGCACTTTGTCAAGGTAAAGCTAGTTCCCATTCTGGCCCCTCCTCATGAGAGGCGCTGGGCGCCCACAGCTACTGCGGTCAGGAGCAACCGCAGGCGCAAAGTGGCCACTTTGCCATCAGTTGGGTGAACTCAGGTAAGTTGCGTCCCCTCTCTATGCCTCAGTTTCCCCACCTGAAAACGGGGCTGATACCAACCTGCCGAGGTCACCGTGCTTTGAGCTCGTTCCAGGTCAAAGGCCACAGAAACGCCGGCCATGCTGTAAATGGGCGATGCGGGCACGAGGGGTCCGGCCGGACTCGCCAGCACATGGACAAGCCCCAGCTCCCTGCTCCTCTCAGCATTGGCACCACGTCCGCCCTGCCCTCCTGCTGCTGAGGTTTTGGGGCGGGGAACCCCACCTTGACCAACACAGTTGATGACGGGAGCAGCTTGTCCAGCTGAGCTGGAGCCAACGGCAGCGAAAAATACGAGCAGCCAACAGTGACAGGCAACCCCCCACCCACAATTACTGATAACCTGGGCCACCTCCCGCCAGCAAGCCACTGTTATCCCAGCTCCCCACAGCCCCTTTGCTCTCCCCCTCCCCCAGCCAGACCTGGGCTGCTCCACCCGCGTCTCTGACTCAGACCTGAAAACCCCCCTGGTTTCTCAACACGCCAGCCCACGTTCAGCTCGAGCAGCACACGACCCTAAAAACCATCATCCCCAACCTGTAGGTGAGGACGGACAGCAGGAGGCCTAGGACGCCAGGATTCGATTCCCAGCTGTGCCCCAGACAGGGCCCTGGATCTCTCTGCACTGCCGCTCACCACTGGGCAGGGTCCCCTCCCTTGGTTACGTGCAGCACCTGGCTCTCAGGAGGGCTAGGATCTGTTAATACAGACAACCGCTGCTAGGTAGTGCGAGGAGCATCCCAGGTCGATTCAGACTCCATCCTTCAAAAAGGGGAACAGACCTGAGCAAATGGCTCTTCCCAGAGACGGGCAATAAAGAATCACAAGAGGCCATGACTAGGGCTCAGTCCCTCTCTCTATTATTAAAAAAGGCTAACTGGAAATCTGGAAGATAATAAATCACCACGCGAGATCCTGTTTTTACAGGGGTTTGGGGTTTTTTTTGCAGCTGGTTGGGCAGCAGAAACATCTGGAAAGATCAGGCAGACGCCTCTGTGCCTCTTTTTGTTTTGCGCTCAGTTTTACAGAGTTGGGCAGGTCAGACGAGCGCCTGAAGCGAAACACGAACAGCTACGCTTTGCTGCTGGCGGCAGAGGGCTCCAGGGGGAGTGGTTTGCACAGCTCAGCCCCTCCCACATGCCCTGTTCTGATCTCACACCCGGAGACGGCCTGAACTCCTGATTTGTTCTGGCGTAACAGAGCTCAGAAGCAGGCTCTCGTGCCCCATACGCCAAGTCCCGTCTCAGCCTGCCCCTCCAAGGGTGAGTGTCACGCCTGTCCCAAGCTGTCGTCTGTGGCATCCCAGCTGTGAAGGGGATTTGTTCCCTTTCCTGAAGCCCAGCTCCACAGGGGTGGACGTGCAAGGATCAGGCCCAGAGGATCATGTCCAGCTAAGGACAGGCGTACACACCATTCCATTCCTTGCACCCTTTGAACTCCTGGGTGTGCACGAGTAATGCAGGAGCAGGCGCTTACCCACCCGAGGGTCTCGTCAGCATTCCCAGTGCCAGCCAAGCCATCGCCATCTATCCCTCCTATGATCTCACCTGGCCCAGGCACCTAGCATTCAAGGGCCAACCTTTTTTTTGCAAGCGCTAATTAAGCAGCTGCACCTTTATGATGTAGGTGAGTAGCATCATCTCTGGTTTATAGACAGGCAAAACTCAACACATGGATATTCAGGCCCGGTTTTTCCCAAGACAGCTAAAAAAAAAAGTGCCTCTCCCCTCATTGACAAGAGCTGCTCCATACTGGACGCTTGGGCTTAAACTGACGTGACCATGGTAACACGGCAAATCAGTGGCAGGGCTGGGAATTGAACTGGTTTCTCGACTCCCCAGTGCACTAACCATTACTCAGCGCTGCTTTCCACCACTCCAAGGTTATCATCTGAGGAGCATTTTTATGCTTGTTGCCCTATGTTGTATGCCATTTCAAAGCTCTTCCAAGTGTCCATCCTATCCCCCCCTTCTGTTTCTAAACCACCAATTGCCTTGCCAATTACAACACACTCAGAAACCCGACAGCAAGCCCTACTTTCCGTCCCCGACCACAGCTTTTGGACAGATTTTTTTTCCGTGGATGCCAAAGGGAAAGAGTCACACTCAGCTCTGGCTTACAGGGGAATGCAAGAAAAACAGTTCTCATTCAGCGAGCTTTTAGGCAGTTTTTAATGTCGATATAAAATAATAATCCTACCCTGGTCCCGTTACACAGAGCCAAGAAACTTGAATGGTTACCACCTCTGTCTAGCAAAGGGCCTACGGCACTTCTTTGCTCTAGCAACTTTTAAGGCACAAGAAGTTAACAGACATCTAGAAACCTGGTAAACTTTCCTGATCTCTCTTAGGTATATGATCCCCCATCACTGCAGTATCTGAGCACCTCACCATTTTTAATGGATTGGTCCCCACAACACCCCCTGTGAGGGAGGCTAGTACTATTATTGCCATTGTACAGATGGAAGTCCAGAGAGGCTAAGTAACTTGACAAGGCCACACAGGAAGTCAGTTGCAGAGCAGGGAATTTAACTCAGGTCTAAATCTCAGACTAGGGCACTAGCCCCTGGACCATGCTTCCGCTCAGTGACGGTGGCAGTTTCCCCATTGGTCCACCTCCTGTTTAAAAGGGCAGCCAGGTTAAAAATCCTAATTAAAAAAAAGAAAATGGATATACAGAGAGCGAATGAAATTTACAGGATCTGAGGCATGAATTGTGCAATCCGAGCCGCTAGCACATAACACAGAGCCAACCGCAGGACCCGTGTTCGCTTTCCATCACTCCTCCCGATTGTTTTCCTTTCGCATGTCACTCCTCTAGGATCTGCTGAAAGGCAGAACTGGTCGGTTTCACTCACTCTTGTTTCTAGTCGTTTTCATATAGCCTAGCCCAGTTTCCTGGGGCTTGCCTGGCAAAGCCAGCAAAGAAAGGGATGGGGGGAGGGTATCGATGTTAAGAACCCAAAACCCATTCCCACTGAAATGTTAAAAATCTATAATTTGAGGCAAACGTTTCTATTAATTTGGGGTTTCATAAAAATCCCCCGTTTTTAAAAACAAAAAAACAAAACATTTAAACCTATGTATTTCGAGGCCACAAACATCTGTGGATTAAAAGAATAGACCTGACACTGCCATTCTTTCAGGATGATCTAATTTAAAAATAAAAAAAACACACGGAATACAAAAAACGCATGGTCATGAAAATTTATGTCGTTTAAAAGGAGGCCCAAGTATCCTCGGTGTCAGAGGCAGCGGTGTGGTGGAGGCGAGGTTGTTAGCAGGAGCTGGACCAGGTAACGGGCTCTCTCAAAGGGCCAGAATCCGTGTCCGTCTCCAGACTGCAATTTAGTTCCTTTACCACAGAAGATTCTTTAATTGGGGGGGAAAATCAGCTGAGACGGCTGCAGAGTTTCCTACGGAGCATCCAGGGCACGTCACAAACTCAGGTGGCAGTTCACTCCAGCACGGCGGGGTCAGGGGTGACGGGCGCAGACCCTCCCCAGGCATCGATCATTTGCATCGGCTGCTGGTTATTGGGAATATTTTAAGGTGATCAAGCTGCAGAGAAGAACTCGGGCTCAAATCGTTAGCCCGGCAATGTTCCAGTGGCATCGGCCTCCAGGTTTTGTCCCAGCGAGGATCCGGAGTCATCAACGCGAATATAATTTGATGCTCTCAGCACACCACACCACCTCAGGCTTCACATGGAGTTTACTCTTCGCTTCACAAGCAGTCCCACCCCTGTGCCTCTTCCACACAGAGGGCTGGAAAGCCACCCTCAGAAGCATGAGACGCACCCACCCACCCACTCATGGAGGGATCCAAGCCCCTGGACCTGAGAGGCAGGAGGGCTGGTTTATCTGGCATCGGCCACCGCACAGTGCTCCATATAAGCGTTAAAAGTCTTTGCTTGGTTCCCCCTGGGGGGGGGGTCCCTCGGGTGCCATGGCGCCATGCAGTAATAAGGAACTCATTAGCCGTGGAACCAATTAACGAGATAAGCTGCTCTTCCCAGTTCCCCACCCCAAAGCCCTGGCAAGCAGCCTGGTGGGGCCTGGGATCTGCCATCAGCTGTCCAGCAGCACTGCCCCCCCAGCTCCCACAGCTCAGGGTGCTCCCGGATAGCTGTAGTGGTTGTGATCGGGCTCGCTCCTGGTCAGTGGTAAGCTGGGCTTGTGCTCCGGGTCCTTCTCACACTGGAGAGGCGGACGCTGCTTGAAGAAGTCAGAGACATAGCGGACCTGGGGGGGGAGGAAGAAAGAAGAGAAAAGAACGAGGCTTTAGGGGATAATTCCATCGAGGGAACATCTCTCAGTGGATCCAGCTGCCAGGCCAGAGCTCAGGGAGATCCGGGCCATGGGGCCTGGCTGCATCCAGCAGCCTCGATAAAGTTTTGGTCTGAGTGACTTGCCCAAGGTCACGCAGCGAGTCAGTGGCAGAACTGGGAACAGAGCCCAGGAGTCCTGACTCCTTGTGCTTGGGGACCGTGACGCACTGCTCTGCTGCACAGGGCGAGGGAGGAGGAGGGTGTGAAGCAATGTCGTAGAGCATCCCAAACAGCTGCTGCTGGCTTAGCCTGTCGGCTCCCAGCAGAGGCCGCTAAGGAGGAACTAAGCAGCACCTGAGACTCTGAACTGGGGCGAGCAGGAGTCAGAGCCCTGGGTAGGAATTCAGAGCTTGTGCTGCTGCTGAGACCGGGGATAAGCCAACCCGGTCGTTCCCGCTGACCCCTGGGGCGATCGGCGGAGCGGGACACAACAGACCAGGTGCTAATGCGATGGCAGAGCGGGTGGGTCGCCTTCCTCAAGCATCAGGCACCGGCAGTTACCTGGATTTGGGCAAGGCCGATACAGAGGGAGGAGGCTGAATCGAGACGCCCCGTTTCTGGGCTGGGTGAGGTCGAAACCACCACCCAGCGCAAAGCTGCCGGGCGTGCAAGATTGTGAGGACGGGGGGTGGGCACAGGGCTGCAAGGTTGGGGAGAAGGGGGGGTGCTAGGATCCATCCGCCAGCAGGCGGTGCACAAGGCAGAGCCAGAGAGCCCACAGTGAGCATGGAGGGAGGGGTGGGGATGCCCCCCCCGTGCGCTTACGATGAGGATGGCAATGAGCGCCCCCTGGAGGAGCCCCACCAGCACATCACTCCAGTGGTGCTTGTAGTCGGAGACCCGGGTATAGCCCACGAAGATGGCGAAGGCGATCAGGAAGAACTGGATTGTGGGGCGCAGCAGCCGGGCCCACTTCCCGATCAGCCGGGCCTGGACATACAGCTGGGGAGAGAAGGGACGGTCAGTCAGTCGCCCCGGCGCGGCCCCCAGCCCAGTGCCAGCAGGGTCGCTTCACCCAGACGTTCCCACCCCGGGATCGCCACATGGACCATGCGCAGGGGCCCAAAAACAAGTGGGGCAGCACGACCCCGCTAGCAGGGGCAAGGGCGGTGGTGGCCATACCGCTCGATTCTGCCCCCCGCAGGTGGGTGGGGGCGCTGCAGCTCAGACAGGCAAAGGGATTAAGCCAAGTTCACACAATCAGGGGCACAACTGGGAATAGAACCCAGGAGTCCTGACCCCCCCGGCTCTACCCACTGGACCACACCTCCCCCCAGAGCTAGGAATAGAACCCAGGAGTCCCAACCCCCACCCCCCCCCCCGGCTCTACCCACTAGACCCCACTCCCCCCTTTCTCTGCTGCGACACAGCGCACGCACACCCAGAGAGCGCTACTCACTGCCAGGAACACCATACAGTACATCCCAAAGGAGGAGTGTCCGGAATAGAAGGATAACCTGGAAGAACAAAGACCAGGATCAGGATGAGAGACCCCCACTCCCTCCACCCTGCCCTCAAATAAGCCCACGGGACACCTCTCGCTCCCCTCAGGCATCTCTCACACTCTCCAATCCCGTGGGTAGGTCCCTGGAGCATGAGGCCCAGCCACGCTTTCCCTCCACCTCCACACGCTCCTTCCGACTCCGCCCTCCCACCTCACATAGCCTCAGCGAGCTGCTTCCCCAGCCTGATGGGGGATCCCTTCCCAGGTCCGCAGCTGCCATTGGTCCGTCATCCAGCGGCCAGGAAGGTCCATGGCTCCTTGCCCAGCCTCTCTCCCCTCCAGCGCTCCCCACCGGGAGGTGGCAGCACACGGTGGATCTCAGTCTGGTGGGGTGTTTCTCAGGTTCTGGGCTGGTCTCAAGCCGCCCTCCCCCACCCCCAGCACCCGTGAGAAGGTTCCCCCCCCGTGAAGCCCCTTGTGTCACCTGGACTCGGTGATGTTCCTGGCATCCCCCCGGCACACGTTCTCCAGCTGCTTGTAGACGGAGCAGTTCACCTTGGACCAGTCCGGGTCGCAGACGTCCAAGAAGTTGGGCCGGAGCCGGCCGATCATGTACTTGGCCAGGTCGGTCAGGGACTGGCTGACGGCCCCGCCGAAGAGGAACGTCCCCAGTACCTTGTAGAGGGCGGCGAGGTAGTTGTTGTACTCGGACTTGGAGTGGAGTTGCTCAGCGTACACCAGGTAGGCCTCGCCTGCGGAGATCTGCGGAAGCCAAGGGAGAGGCAGTGAGCGGCCGCCCGAGAGGAGCCAGGGCCGGCTCTGCTCTCCAAGACCTGGGCGGCAAGGACGGCAGAGCCAAACCCAGCTGGAGCGGCCAGGAGCACGGCTGCAGAGAGGCTGCTCCCAGCAGCGTATTGCTGCGGGGTGGTGGTGAAGGGAGCTGCTGGCTCTGGGGGAAGCTCCCAGCAGGGGACAGAGAGGCTCTGAGAGTTATCCCTGTCCTAGCCTCTCCCCACAGGGAGCCGGCCGCACAGTCAGATCAATGGGACCAGAGATGCCCTTTGAGCCCCGGCAGGGCCGGCTGGTCGGTGCGGGAGTCAGCTAAGGGATCTGCTGTCCAGGTTGTGGTGTTCCGGGATGGGGTGGAGCAAGGCCGTCTAAGAGGGTGCTCAGGAAGGGGGGGGGGAAATGAAAGGGGGAGCCCCCCAGGTTTCCTTACAATGAGGACGGTGCAGGTGATGGTGACCCCCGCCATGAGCCCGTGGGTGATGGTGTCTGGCCTGTAGGGGTAGCGGATGGAGTCATCGTTGCAGTAGAATCCACGCTCGTACGGAGAGTTCACCAGAGTGAGGATGATGAAGGGCAGGGAAGCTGAAGGCAGAGCAGGGAGGGGAGTCAGGAGGTTCTCTCTGCAGGAGGGGGCACAGTCCCCCCCCCCAGGGGTATATCTCCCTCGCTCCCCCCTCCCCTCTGGAGAGCAGGGAGATACCCAGCAATGGGCTCCATGTCCCATCCTGGCTGGCACAGGTGGAACCAATGTCCCTTTCGCTGGTTCAGAGATGTGCCGGCTCCTGGCCCAGCCGCCCCCATTCACCCAGGCCTAACTGGGCTCAGGGAGCCGCAGACCAAACCCGGACAGCCCCGGAACCAGCCGCCGGCCGCCCCTGCCTGGATCTGCGATGGGATTCGGAGTGTCCTCACCCTTAGGTGGCCGGGTCCTGGTTGGAAGGAACCAGACACGGGGCCCATCACAATCTCTGTGAAAGGAGCTGGCGGTTTCCTGTCCAGTGGGCAGGTGCCCACAACACCGCCACTGGCATGAACGCCCCCCGGTTCAGTCCTTACCTGTGTGCTGAGCCTGGGGCCAAGGGGCACCGGCAGAGGGCAGCACATGGGGGAAGGCTGCTCCGTCACTGCCCACACGGCACCTACTCTCCGGCTAGAGGGGGCTCCCGAATCCAGAGGGGACAAGGCAGCCCCTCCGGCTGGCACTAGAGTCATTTACGACCCTGACCCACGCCCCCTCCCCCACATGTCCCTGTGTCACTCACGGAGGGGGGTAGCTGGGGTGTAATTCAATGCCGATGTGCCCCTAGGCTGGGGCAGATCCCAGGGAAGGATCCCGAACTCTCCAGCACCTGGCCAAGTTCGGAGACAGGATCCCAGGCCAGATGGACCATCGGTCCGACCCAGCACGGCTGTTCTAAAGGGTCTCTCTAGCCCTGGGTCGGGGTCACCGGCAGGACCGCACAGATGGGCCCAATCACTCCCAGGCACCCACCTTCCCCCGGGGAGGTCTCGACGTCAGTCACAGCTGCCCTGATTCTGCCCAAGGCAACTGGCAGAGGAGCTGGCACCCCCTGGGCCCTCCCGTCCGCTCCCTGGCTGCTGCCGATTAGCAGAGCCCCGTTATCAGGCCCTGGCAGCTGCGAGGTTGCTGTAAACACAATCACCTGCAGAGCGGAAATTGCAACTCAGCTGCAAGGAGCGTCTCTCCCATCTGCCGCTAGGCACTAGCCCCCCTCGCACGGGCCCACGTGTCCCTCACCTGCGGCTCCGCATTCAGCCACCGCCGCAGAATGGTCTAAACCGGAGAGAGCCACAACCCTGGGTCAGAGCGAAATTCAAGCAGCCATATTGACTTAGGAAGGGTGGGCTTGTGTCTAAGGCCCCTGCATTGGCACTCAGGAGATCTGGGTTCAGGCCCCAGCCCTGCCACAGATGCCCTGCGTGGCCCTGGGCAAGTCACTTTGGTTCTGCCTCAGTTTCCCTGCCTGTAAAAATCAGGGTCATACTTCTCTCCCAGTCTTTACCTGTCTTGCCTACTTAGACTGCAAGGTCTTTGGGGCAGGAGCTTTTCTTCTACTCGGTGTACGTACACCACCTCGCACAACGCGGCCCTGATCTGCGCTGGGGCTAGGTGCTGCGCTTAGGTGCTACTGGAGTAGACAGAAAGACATCGAACACTTGCCATTCTCCAAATGCTCCACAGACAGCTCCCCCTGTGAATTTCTCCCCTTTACAGATGGGGAAACTGAGGCACGGAACAGGGACATGGCTTGCCCCTGGTCACCCAGCAGGTCAGTGGCAGGAGGTGGGGTTACGAGTTTTTGACGGCCAGCCCTGTGTTTATATGCCAGCCCCCACCACGTCCTAGCTGTGCTGCGCAGGCCCAGAGCCGCCCATCTGCAGAGAGGGGGTGATATGCCGGGGCAAGGGGGAGGGGAAAAGGGGGAGCTTTACTGGAGGCGCTAGGCACTGCTGTCAGGAATGAGGCCCCCGTGTGCCCGGTGCTGCACACAGCAAAACGTGGCTTCTGCCCCGGAAAGCTTCGAATGTAACTTCCCACAGTCATGCAGAGCCAGGAATTAAACGCACGTTTCTGGAGTCACAGCCCCTTGCTCTAACCACCAGACTATACTGCCCCACCACCTACAATACTACAGGGGGTGGCAGCTCTTCCTCATCCCACCACTACAGCATCCAGCGGGATGAGGCACCCACGGGTCTTCATCCTCCTCCCCAGGGAGTCGAGGCGATGACTAAGGACAGGCCGATGCCAGCGGGCCGGGCACAGAGCCCGAGGAGGTGGGGCTGGTGATTTCAAAACTCAGCCATCCCCAGGGCCAACATGCTGCCAGCTCCCCTTGCGCCCAGGAGGCCTCGGAGAATCCTGGCCCAGCCAGCTCCCCCTGGGGGCTGACTTCATCTGCACCTTCCTCCTACACCGTATAGACCCACCCAGGCCGGGCTGACGAGAGGCGAGGAAAAGGGAGGACAATCGTACTAGGGCCTCTGACATGCAGGCAGCCGGACTCCGGCTCCCCCAAGCAGGGCCAAATCTCTGGGGGACCCCCCCGCCCCAACCCCTCTCAATCAACATAGCAGGTCGCCCGTATCTTCTTCAATCTTCCAGCTGCCCCAGTCCCTCCATCTCCTGGCCACCGCCAGCCAAGCAGGGCGGTGACCCCCTCTCCTGGCCAGTCGACCTGCTTCCCTTCAGCGCAGTGCTCTTAGAAATGGGGTCCCAGACCCCCCCAGTCCCTGGGCAGACAGCACATCCCTGGGGCCGCCCCCGAAGACCCTGTCGCCCTCCTACAGAGCTGCTGTTCCCAGGAGCCGATAGCCCTTCACTACCAACAGGGAGAGAAGGCTCCCAGCCTAACTTTGCGCTCTTCCAAGCCAAAGGCAGACCGCTCCCTCTGCCTGCAACGGGGCCACGCCACCGGTGACCAGCCCCTGGGCCAGGATGAAGGTAACGAGCCCCTCCTCCCCCCCCCCCGCATCTGTCCCCAAGCTGAGGCTCCACCCCCCCCACGCTGTCCCCTCCGCCAGCTGGCTCATTCACGTCAATTAAGACGGCAATTTTCAGCCCCAGAGGTTTTACCCAAAATAGCAGCCCGGCGCCTGCGTTCGCCGGATGAGCAAGCGGTCGTTAGCGTGACATCTCAGCAATTACCTGTGGCGGCCGGAATCTGGAGGGGGAGAAGGAATGCGTGCTAAGGAGGAGCCGTTTTCACTAGCCTCAGCCAGGCTCTGCGTTATAGATGGGGCCACGGTGCGTGCCCTGAGGGCCAGCGCCAGTAACATCACTCAGCCCAATCCTGTCCCATGCTGTCTATCCCCTGCACGCCATCCCCCAGCTCAGACCGTGCCGCAAGATCCGACCCACTCCCCTGGAGCCCCGCAGATCCGACCTGCTGCTCCCTGCATCGCCCCAAATCCCCTCCCCGCAGCAGAGCCGTTCCCCACGGAGATCATGCTCCGCCGGGCCGATATTTACACAGTCCGCGTCACAGGTGCAAGGCCGCAGCTCCCCCACCTTCCCGCACACGCTGCCCGTGCCAGCTCCCGGGTGGAATCGGCAGCGGGGCAGCTCCCATTCTGTGCCAGCTCGGGCAGAGTGGAGGCCTGGCAGTCAGTGCCGGGGTGGGGCAGGAAGAGATGGTCACCCCACCCAATTGGTCCGAACCCTGCCTGTGCAACAACTCCCCAGGCTGCAGCAGGGCACGCAGACCCAGATACAACGGCCCTGTGCAATGGAGCCCGAGAGCCAGGGCAGGGGCTCCCAGCAGGGGCACTCCCGTGGGGCAGGACATGAGCCCAGCAGACGTGCTCCAGGGCTGGCTGGGCCGCAGGAGTACTAGCCCTACCCAGGCAGCCGTGGGTACACACATCCCCCTGCCCGGTACGCTGGGGGATCCCCACCCATGACTCCACAAGGGGCTCAAACCTCATTCTCCGAACAGCTCCAGCCCTGCAGGGATGCCTGGGAGACGGGGCTCTCCCACGCCCCCCTGCACTCTGCGGACGCCGTGCTTTGCCCCAGCGAGGGACGGCGCTTTCCCAATGGTGACCCCATGGCGACATGGGGGAGGAGGAAGCCGGCAGCGCAGCGACAGGACCGGACCAAGGGCCGCTTTCCGTTCGACAAGGCCCTGCACGTGCTGGAGCCCACCCAGCCCCACCCTCCACCACGACAGGGTCCCACAGCCACCTTCGCGGACCCAAGCGCTGTTCTGGGAGCCAGGCACCCCGGTGCAGTCCCACTTGTGGGAGTGGCACCCCCTGGTGTCATGCTCCTATAGCCACACAGGCAACTTAACCCCTTGAGAATGCACCCCCCCTTCTGTAACCGATCGAAGAGGCGCTCTGGGAACTGGCAGCTCTCCTACATGAAGCCAGCCAGGAGCTCAGTGTCCGCTGTCATACAGGGGCTGCGGCTAATAGGTTGGTTCTATCCGTATAGGGCCACAAGGACTGTCTAGGCCTGGAGTGGGCACTGCCATGCACAGAGCCCAGTTAATAGAGCTGGTCA
>NW_020695031.1:0-8701 GCF_002925995.2 Terrapene triunguis
TTGCTTTTTATAGATCCATACAAATTTACCATAAAATGTTTCTTACAGAATAGTGAAGACCTAGAGCCAATCATGTAAAGTTTGCTGCATGTGTTTGTTTTTTAAAAAGTGCCTTTATATTTTTGAGGTACTGTGGTCCACTTATCCTGGGAGCGAGAAGTTACCATGACAGCCAGTCATAATGTTTCATGATAAGTGGAAGTAGTTTAGCAGCAGGTGTCTTCTCTTTCCCCTCCTTTCTGAAATATACTGTGGCGTTTATTTTACTTTTTGATATTTTTGGAAGGAGCAATAATTCCTAATGATTGTATAGTGCTATTCATCAGCAGATTTCCAAGTGCTTTACACATGAGACCAGTATCTCCATTTTACAGGTGGGGAAACTGAGGCAGAAAGCGGTAATGTAACTTGCCCAAGGTCATGCTGCCTCCCCAGAGTAGGAATAAATTATATGTTTGTTACCAGACTAGAAGAACTTTAACATTCCATTACACCAGGGTGTCCAAATCTCATGATTTCATCATGAGTCTCGCATATTTAGTTTGTTTCTTAAAGCCCCAGTTCCTGTTGGCAAGTGATTAAAGGAGAATCTCAGCTTTCATTTTTTTTAAAGGAACTTCTAGCCCTCTTGGTTGCAGAGACAAGCTTGACAATATGACCTGACTGCACCCTAAGTGTTCAAAAGGCAAATTAAAGAGTACCTCCAGTGGTTTTTAAGTGTAATGACCTTTAAGACAGTCTCTTGCTTTTTGGGGACCTGACTCCTGATTTTTGAATGCTTGGGGTAGAAATTCCAGGAAGCACAACTGAAGCGAAACATAAGATCAATGGAAAAATGGGGGAGCTGGGGAAAGAGTCTATGAGAAGAGTACATTTGGAACACACTGTATACTTACGTTTGGTGCATTTCTCACTTGTAAGAGGGAAACGGCACAGACCTATGTGGAGCAATTCCTCATTAACTTCCAGCCTGGTTGGTCCTTTGTATAAATGTAACAAACAGGCAAGCAAACCCAAATAGCCACAGGAACAAAGGATACTATATTAGCATGAATAGAACCTGCTAATTCCCTGAGGTGTTTTTATGCTAACAGAAATAAGTAATCTCCTCCTGACAGCTTTTTTTTTTTTTTTGCATTCAATGAGATCAGCAAAAATGGATCATGTACAGTGCCTCAAATTCAAACAGCACAATGAGGTTTCTGATATTAGAGAGGAGCAATCTTTGTTATAATTGTACTGGGCATTTTCTTGTAGATAGATGTAGGAAGACAGTTTCAATGTACAAAAACAACTGTGCACCATTTTTTCAGCAGGGAGATACGGTTGAAAAAGCGAGCAATTCATTCCTCAACCTTCCAGCATTAGCAACTGGGAGAGAATAAATTACACAGGCATTGGCTCAGATACCTTGTGTTTCTGAAATTTTTCATAACAATTTGGAAGCCGTGCAACTGAAGGCAAGTGAGACATGGAAATATTGCATTTCTTCCCAAAAATATAATGCAGAGAGCAAACAAGCCAGACAGAAATGAGTACAGCACACATACTGAATGCAATGCTAATAAATAGCAATAGAGACTTTTCAGTTTTCATTTCTGTGACAGTGAACTGGATATCTGACTCTAAAGCAGTAAACATGGTTAAAACAAACACACTGCCACAAAGAAAACACATCTAAGACTAATTTTCTTGAAATTTCTGTTACATACACTATGAGATTAAGGTATAACAGCTGCAAAACTTGGCATACATGGAATAGACTCAAGTATATCATGGTGCTGTGACGCTTTTACTTAGGACATGGCATAAGAGACAAGAAGGTGTCTGCTCTCTAGGGGGGGGGGGGGGGGAAGAACAGGATTACATGCATACAAACCCAGCATGTTGTATAAACCATCCTTTCGTATGTGTGTTTGCTTAAATATACCTATATATATATATACACACATACATATATACATGTTCCCACTCTCCTCCACATGATCTGAAATAGATTGTGTGACACGTATAAAATATTCATACATTTTCTAGTGATGTATATAGGATTTTCAGTCACGAAGTTAAGGAGTACACGCTGTGTATGTGTGTATAAACCATGTAAACTTACACACATAGGCAACGTGGGTGCCATTCAAAGCATTGTTTTTTCAGTTCATAAACCTTTCAAGGATTATTTCTGATGGTTGTTTTTGTTACACTGACTCACTGTCATGACAGCCCTATTAGCACATAAATCCAGTCCCAAGTGTACAATTTACAGATTCAAAATTGTTTTTATAAGTGTGGGGGTATTTTATTTAAAGCGAAGCCTTAAAAGATCTATTAAGTCATAATCATGAATCACGCTCAATTCTACTTGTGCAAGTTACCTTGTATCCACATAAAAAGCAAATTAATGGGACAAAATTTTACCATCACACATTCTGGGGTAGAGGAATAAGAAAATGTAAATAGTTGCATCTTGACACAAAATACAGTCTAAGCATTTATAACTGCCTCATTGGGACACCTAAACCATTTTCTAGCTCATTTGTTACATGGAATTTTTCAGATTTCTTGTCTGAAAGTATCACTATTCTACCACAACCATGAAACCTGAAGTCCTGAAAACCTGCACATCTCAGGCTCTAGCATTTTAAGTTATTTAATTTCCAGGTATCAACTCTGAACTGAAATCGACAAGCAAATGCCTCTTTTCATAGGTCTGTATGAACAATTGTCTCATTCGTCATTGTATTTCAAACTAATGATCAAAGTGTTTGCTGAAAAAGTCCAGGAAATATCTGTATGGAAATAGCTAACAACTCTCCCCACATCAAATAATAAATTATCTTGTGCTGCCATGGTGGAAATAAACCCGCTTTCTGCAATAGATAGATGAAACAAACATTCTAATTTTCAAAGCAACATCTAGTCTAACAGAAAAAGCCATGCCTATATCATTAGAAGACCTAAATTCCTAAAGTATCATTCAGATTTTAAAGGCAATAATAGAAGATCTCAGACTCAGTTTCTAATTGCTTTGCCTTGCTTATCAATACCAGAAGCAAGGTAAAAAATTAAGACATACAATACCTGTCATAACTCCATCTACTGTACGACATTGTCCTGTTGCTACTGACACCATCCATTCTCTGGGTGTCAGCTGCTGCACTTCTATTATCACTTGCTTCTCCTGCACACAGCCACTGATTGTCTGTGAGAATTAATGAGAGGGATGGACAAGAAGGTTGTTTTAAAAATAAGACACCTGTCTCTGAGAACCAACCGACGGCAAGGATGCTGAATGATACCTACAGCCGTGCAAGGTGGGACCAGAATTAAATGCACAGCCACTGATTCAGTTGGGACTCACAATCTAAGGAATGTACCATTGTCTTTTCAGGAGGTGGGGATTGCTCTCAGGCTTTAGTTTATGTTCTGTGCAAACAACAGGAGGATGCTTTCAGCAGGTTGTTAGGCACAGCTGTGTTCAGGTGAAAGGAATGTAATGGTGCTAAGCTGCTTTAAAGATATTCTGTAAACGGGGATGAGTAGAAGTGGTTCATGTACCTCCTGCTACAGCACAATTTCTTTTTTATTTATTCTTGTTTCCACAGATACAGCTCCATCTTTCTGACATCATCTTCCTCTGTCCAATAGCCTAATCCCTGGGTCTTTCAAACATTATCCTTCAAACAGACAATAATCAAATCCTCTATGTACAGACGTACAGACCTCAAACCTCATGGTCATCATTCAGTGTGACGGCTTTGCAAAGATCATCACCCCTCCGTCGCAGGAAGAGCCCACTTAAACATACCTAAGCACCACTGTCTGATCTGTTTCAGATGAAAAGAGCCAGTTTATAGGGTCCTGATCCAAAGTCCATTGAGATCAAAGGGATCAGGCTCTTGCTCAGCATGCATCAGCTCTCCTCATTCTGGGATTATAGTGGAAATTCTTCAAAATGTGTGGCATGTTACACCTCAGTCACTCGTTTCATACAGTGTGAGCACACTAGACAGAAGGCAGATCTTCCCATGTTTCCTACAGGACAGTCAGCACATTTGTAGCAGTCTGCTGCGACTGCCTCTGGATGGGAAAAGATTCCATGCCACCATGAGATTCCGCTTTGCAAATGTATAACATTTATTACAATGTGGGAGCTGAAGTCCCCAGTTTCAGAAAGCAGTCATTTGCTTCAGGAAGGTGTTACTTCTGAAGGTGAGCCCTGTCATTTAGGGGTGTCTCACTCCCCCCACTGACTTGCTGACTAACGCTAAGTCATTGCAAGGAGCGGAGATCAGGCTGGCGTGGCTCACACATCACTCATCAGGAATAACTGTTTACAATGAACCCTCTGGATGGCTTTTCCAAGCAGAAAGAGCATTTCTTCCCACTCCTTCAGAATAGTTTGTAGTGCCAACATTAATGACGCTGTCCATAAAGCTGGATTTCAGTAACAAAAATGAGTTTGCAACGAACATCTTAAAATGCCATTCAGCTTTGAGTAGAGGCAGCCTTTGAGGCCTGCAAAGCCTATGAAATCAACTTCCTCCACCCCAAGGTTTCCGGGCCCTAGAAATGGCAGGGATGTTCCAAGTTTCCATACCAACAGAAGGCAGTCTGTAGTCATTTCCTATGGACACAGCCTCGGAAACAAACTCATTATTAGGAAAGTTTGTCTGCAAATCTTTCTGAAGATCACAGGATATTCACAATGTCCAGGGCTGGCCTGTGGGACCCATGAAATGTATGGCCAAAAGTCCCTTGATTTTTGAAGAACCGCAGGCTGATTCACAGCTGTGGGTAGCAGTGCCACCCAGATCACCAATGATAACTGAAGGGCGAGTGGGGCCAGGCCACTGCAAGCTTCCTCCCCACTAAGCCAGCTCCTCTGCTAAGCAGTTAGCATGGTTTGTAGCCACAATTTATGAGGGGCCAACGTTGTCTGTGGAATAAACATGGGGCTGGAAGAAAGACTTCTTGCATTCCAGTTCCGACTTCCTCTGTGACACTTTGGGGGTTCACCCAGCCCAGTAAGGGGTTGTATCACTGCCTGTTCTGTCACCCTGGCTGCCTCTGTGCTGGGCAGCTTTGGCTCAGAGCACTGACACCAGCAGCCTGCTCCCAGCACAAACGGCCTCACCCTGCCTCCCACCAGCCCAGTTCTTCCTTGTAGGGTGACTGCAACAGCCCTTCTGTTCCTGCGGCTCTGCAAAACGGTCTCCCTTGCCGTGTCCAGTCCCTCTTACTGGATACTCACAGAGTAGCACCAAGTTTGCTGCCTCCAAAGAGCCAGTACACACAACAGCTTGTTAGCTCAGCTGGGGTTTTATTCTCCACCTGAATACACAGCACTGCGAGGATTCATAGTAAAACAAAGAATAATCATATTCTAAAGAATTTTTAACAAAGAACATAGATTTAAGTAATTTTGAGTGAAAAAGATATGGAAGGGCTACAAACAAAACAAAAAACATGCTTTCTAGTGTCTAGCAAGATATAGCTCTGCCTAACAGTTTCTTACTCACATCAAGTTGTTAGCAATCTCCAGCATGACGGGTTGTTGCAGCCAAGATCCAGCCCTCACAGTGCTGGTTTCTTTGTTCCCTTGGGAGATGGATGACTGGAATGTCTCTTTGCCCCCCTTATATTACACCAATGTTCACAGTCTCCATTTCAAGAGCCAGGAAGGCTTCCTGGGGTGCATACTGCACCCCTCATCATGATTTTAAAGCAGCCATTCTCCCTCTCGCTACTTGCTAGCTTGATGGCTGTGTTTACCTTACTTTATTTTTCATGGTCTTCTGCTCTCAAACTGGTCAGACAATACACATAGGAATGGTCAACAGAGGATGGATCACTTGATGATTACCTGTTCTATTCATTCCCTCTGAAGCACTGGCACTGACCACTGTTGGAAGACAGGACACTGGGCTAGATGGACCTTTGGGTTGACCCAGTATGGCCGTTCCAATGTTGAAAAGCCTGATTTACCTTCTGTTTGTTTACAGACTACAAAACATGATATCAGCGAGTATCCATAATTTCACACACACTGTTACAGGTTTCTGTGATATTAATGACCAGCATGTTAGTAGTTTTCAAATGGTATATTACAAGACACTTTGTAAATGAATATTATGCTAACATTGTGTTGGGGCAATAAGTAACTCAGATCAGGCCTGACACACAGTATGATGTATCCCCTGCCAGTTTACACTGAGGAGTTCCCAGGGCCTAGTCACATCACCCAGCCTTTCTCCCTTTGTTTCCCCATCTGTAAAATTAGGATATTAGGATCCATGTAGAGCCCTGCACAGATACAAAATTTATATCTGGATCCAAACCGTGATCCACAAAAATGGTCCACAGATATAAAGTGAATATCTGCAGATTTGCAGGGCTCTAGATATAAAATTTGGATCCACATCCATCCACAGTACGCCCACAAGCTTGCACTGCCACTGCCCACATCACATCTGTGGATAAATAGAGGACTGTTCATGAGCTACTGAGCCAGTTCCTTGAGTTGGAATGAAAATCAGAGGCAATAGGACTGGAGATTTATCTTCCCTTGCTGCAGAGTTAATTCTTGCTCTTCCTGTCATTCTGCTGGGCAGCGTTTCCATGGGGAAGTCAAACATATCTCACACCCACGGTACATGGGATCCTTCCCCATTTACCAATGGGAGAAGAGGCAAGGTGACCAGGAGGACCCCTGACATGCTGAAGTTATGATCCCTAGATTAAGAACCCCTTCTCCAAATCAATATTTATGCAGTCTATGGTGATCATTTATTCATAATAAGCAAACTCATTACTTAGACCACTGGAGAGATCCTTAACCTTTAGCTAATTTTTAAAGGCATCCTTTAAAAAGTGGAAGTTAAATTCTAATGAGAAAAGTAGTAAGGAGCATAAACTCTGGCAAATGAAGTGTAAAAATATAATTAGGAAGGCCAAAAAAGAATTTGAAGAACAGCTAGCCAAAGACTCAAAAAGTAATAGCAAAAAAATGTTTAAGTACATCAGAAGCAGGAAGCCTGCTAAACAACCAGTGGGCCCACTGGACAATTGACATGATAAAGGAGCACTCAAGGACAATAAGGCCATTGCAGAGAAACTAAATAAATTATTTGTATCGGTCTTTACGGTTGAGGATGTGAGGGAGATTTCCAAACCTGAGCCATTCTTTTTAGACGACAAATTTGAGGAACTGTTGGAGATTGAGATGTCATTAGAGGAGGTTTTGGAACAAATTGATAAACTAAACAGTAATAAGTCACCAGTACCAGATGTTATTCTCCCAAGAGTTCTGAAGGAATTCAAATGTGAAATTGCAGGACTACTAACTGTCATCTGTAACCTAGCATTTAAATCAGCTCTGTACCAAATGACTGGAGAATAGCTAATGTGATACCAATTTTTAAAAAGGGCTCCAGAGGAGACCCCAGCAATTACAGGCCAGTATGCCTGACTTCAGTACTGGGCAAATTGGTTGACACTATCGTAAAGAACAAAATTGTCAGAGACATAGATGAATATAATTTGTTGGGGAAGAGTCAACATGGTTTTTGTAAAGGGATATCATGCCTCACCAATCTACTAGAATTCTTTGAGGGGGTCAACAAGCATGTAAACAAGGGGAATCCAGTGAGTATAGTGTATTTAGATTTTCAGAAAGCCTTTGACAAGGTCCCTCACCAAAGGCTCTTAAGCAAAGTAAGCAGTCCTGGGATAGGAGGGAAGGTTCTCTCATGGATTGGTAACTGGTTAAAAGATAGGAAACAAAGGGTAGGAATAAATGGTCAGTTTTCAGAATGGAGAGAGGTAAATAGTGGTGTCCCCCAAGAGTCTGTACTGGGCCCAGTCCTATTTAACATATTCATAAATTATCTGGAAAAAGGGGTAAACAGTGAGGTGGCAAAATTTACAGATGATACAAAACTACTCAAGTTAGTTAAGTTCCAGGCAGACTGTGAAGAGCTACAAAAGGATCTCTCAAAACTGGGTGGCTGGGCAACCAAATGGCAGATGAAATTCAGCGTTGATAAATGCAAAGTAATGCACATTGGAAAACAATCCCAACTATATATATAAAATGATGGGGTCTAAATTAGCGGTTACCACTCAAGAAAGATCTTGGAGTCATTGTGGGTAGTTTTCTGAAAACATCCACAATGTGCAGCGGCAGTCAAAAAAGTGAACAGAATGTTGGGAATCATTAGGAAAGGGATAGATAGTAAGACAGAAAATATCATATTGCCTCTATATAAATCCATGGTACGCCCACACCTTGAATACTGCATATAGATGTGATCGCCCCATCTCAAAAAAAGATATATTGGACTTGGAAAAGGTTCAGAAAAGGACAACAAAAATGATTAGGGGTGTGAAACGGCTGCCATATGAGGAGAGATTAATAAGACTGGGACTTTTCAGATGACTGGGGGGGGATATGATAGAGGTCTATAAAATCATGATTGCTGTGGAGAAAGTAAATAAGGAAATGTTATTTTCTCCTTCTCATAACACAAGAACTAGGGGCCACCAAATGAAGTTAATAGGCAGCAGGTTTAAAACAAACAAAAGGAAGTATTTCTCACATAACGAACAGTCAACCTGTGGAACTCCTTGCCAGGGGATATTGTGAAGGCCAAGACTATAACAGGGTTCAAAAAAGAACTAGATAAATTCATGGAGGATAGGT
>NW_020695032.1:0-1177 GCF_002925995.2 Terrapene triunguis
TCTGCAAGACCGGAGGCAGGAGGACAGAGCCCCGCTGCAGTCTATCTCTAACCGCCCTCCCCCGCCACCAAGTCCCACACCCCCCTCACCCAAAGTACAAAGAAGGAGGGGCGGCAAGGGCCATTAAAACTTTCTGTCAACCCCTGCAGACTGCTCTAGCAGTAGAAGGCTCTCATTCCCCAAAATTTGAGAAGTCCTTTCCCACCCACCTCATAGAAGCCCCCGTGCAAGTTTCACCCCCCACGTTTCATGTCTGGTTCATAATAAAATATTCGTTTCTGTTAATTACTGTTTCCATGACTTTCTTTTGGAGGACAGTCTGTCTGAAGGGGGGGAAGGGGCTTGGTAATTGGACAGGACAGTCACCTTTAGCAGGGTACAGAGGCGGGGTCAGGTCCAGCATCAGGACACATACACAGTGCAGTCACTAGTGACCCTGGTCAGTCTGGGAGGTGGTTTTCATGTCCTTGGGGGGATTGGGGGGTTGCTCTGTGACTTTGTGGCGGGGGAGGGCAGTTACAGATCTTATGCAGCGGTCCTTATCCTGGATCACAGATCCACGCAGCAGGGGATCTGTAACCCTACTCCCCCTGCCAGAAAGTCACATAGCCGACACATAGACGCAGTCCCCCCCAGGAGTGCTGGCAGGCTCCGTTGAAATAACCAGTCCAGCACTGCGGAGCCTGTCATTCCTGGAGTTTAGAAGCATCATTTGCATCAGAACACTAAACCCACCCCCCGCCACAGTCTGCGTCCCCGGTTTAAAACATTCCCGCGAAAACAGTAATAAAGACAACGGTGTTCATTGACAAAATAGAACTGATTTTATTTTTTGGGAAGGGGGTGAAGGGGGTATGTAACTGGAGGTTCAGCTTCTGTGTCCACAAACTTAACAGTCACTGGTTACCCTGCTCAGTCTGGAACCTTGCTTTCAAAGCCTCCCGGATGCACAGCGTGTCCCGCTGGGATCTTCTAATCGCCCGGCTGTCTGGCTGGGCGTAATCAGCAGCCAGGCTATTTGCCTCAACCTCCCACCCCGCCAGAAAGGTCTCCCCCTTGCTCTCACAGAGATTGTGGAGCACACAGCAAGCTGCTATAACAATGGGGATATTGGTTTCGCTGAGATCACAGCGAGTCAGTAAGCTTCTCCATCTCCCTTTGAGACGGCCAAAAGCAC
>NW_020695033.1:0-6353 GCF_002925995.2 Terrapene triunguis
TTCAGGCTTCAAGCCATGCCCCTCTTGTAGGGGGATTATTCCTGTGATTGTGACCCAGGACAGATGCCTTTACTGTCAGAGAGAGGAACATATCACTGAGGGTACGTCTACACTACGGGATTAATCCGAATTTAGATAATTCGAATTTGGGAAACAGATTGTATAAATTCGATTGTATGCGGCCACACTAAGCACATTAATTCGGTTTTTACCCACATTAATTCGGCGGTGTGCGTCCATGTACCGGGGCTAGCGTCAATTTCTGGAGCGTTGCACTGTGGGTAGCTATCCCATAGCTATCCCATAGTTCCCGCAGTCTCCCCTGCCCATTGGAATTCTGGGTTGAGATCCCAGTGCCTGATGGGACCAAAACATTGTCGCAGGTGGTTCTGGGTACAGCCTCACCCCTCCCTCCCTCCCTCCCTGCATGAAAGCAACGGACGGCAGACAACCATTTCGCGCCTTTTTTCCTGGGTGAACACTGCAGACTCCATACCACGGCAAGCATGGAGCCCGCTCAGCTCCAGACAGCAGTCATGAACATTGTAAACACCTCGCGCGTTCTCGTGGAGTTTATGCTGAGCCAGGACCAGAAAAACGAGGCGAGGAGGCGGCGGCGGCGGGAGCGCAGCGACCAGCGTGATGAGGACATGGACATGGACACGGATACAGAATTCTCTCAAACCATGGGCCCCGGTGCTTTGGAGATCATGTTGTTAATGGGGCAGATTCTATCCATGGAACGCCGATTCTGGGCAAGGGAAACAAGCACAGACTGGTGGGACCGCATAGTGTTGCAGGTGTGGGATGATTCCCAGTGGCTGCGGAACTTTCGCATGCGTAAGGGCACTTTCATGGAACTTTGTGACTTGCTGTCCCCTGCCCTGAAACGCCAGAATACCAAGATGAGAGCAGCCTTCACAGTTGAGAAGCGAGTGGCGATAGCCCTGTGGAAGCTTGCAACGCCAGACAGCTACCGGTCAGTCGGGAATCAATTTGGAGTGGGCAAATCTACTGTGGGGGCTGCTGTGATGCAAGTAGCCAAAGCAATCATTGAGGTGCTGCTACGAAAGGTAGTGACTCTGGGAAATGTGCAGGTCATAGTGGATGGCTTTGCTGCAATGGGATTCCCTAACTGTGGTGGGGCGATAGATGGAACCCATATCCCTATCTTGGCACCGGAGCACCAGGGCAGCCAGTACGTAAACCGCAAGGGGTACTTTTCAATGGTGCTGCAAGCACTGGTGGATCACAAGGGACGTTTCACCAACATCAACGCGGGCTGGCCGGGAAGGGTTCATGATGCTCGCGTCTTCAGGAACACTATTCTGTTTAAAGGGCTGCAGCAAGGGACTTACTTCCTGGACCAGAAAATAACCGTTGGGGATGTTGAAATGCCAATAGTTATTCTTGGGGACCCAGCCTACCCCTTAATGCCATGGCTCATGAAGCCATACACAGGCAGCCTGGACAGGAGTCAGGAGCTGTTTAACTACAGGCTGAGCAAGTGCAGAATGGTGGTAGAATGTGCATTTGGCCGTTTAAAAGGTCGCTGGCGATCGCTACTGACTCGCTCTGATCTCAGCCAAAGAAATCTCCCCATTGTTATTTCTGCTTGCTGTGTGCTCCACAATCTCTGTGAAAGTAAGGGGGAGACCTTTATGGCAGGGTGGGAGGCTGAGGCAAATCGCCTGGCTGCTGATTACGCGCAGCCAGACACCAGGGCGATTAGAAGAGCACACCAGGAAGCAGTGTGCATCAGAGAAGCTTTGAAAACCAGTTTCATGACTGGCCAAGCTGCAGTGTGAAATTTCTGTTTGTTTCTCCTTCATGAAAACCCGCCCCCTTATTGACTCATTCTCTGTAAGTAACCCACCCTCCCCCTTCCCCCAGCTTGCTTTCAAACCAAATAAAGTCACTATAGTTTAAAAATCATTTATTCTTTATTCATAGATTATAAAAAGAAGGAGGGATCCCGGGTGGGGTTTGGGAGGAGGGAAGGAAAAGGCCATTAAGAAATGGTTAAAAAAATGACAGCCTTTTGCTTGGGCTGTCCACTGGGGTGGAATGGGAAGGTGTACGGAGCCTCCCCCCCCCCGCGTTCTTACACGTCTGGGTGAGGAGGATATGGAACATGGTGAGGGGGGAGGGGGGTTATACAGGGGCTGTAGCGGCACTCTGTAATCCTGCTGCCGTTCCTGAAGCTCCACCAGACGCCGGAGCATGTCTGTTTGCTCTCGCAGTAGCCCCAGCGTTGCTTCCCGACTCCTCTGATCTTCCTGCCGCCACCTCTCATCTCGAGCGTCTCTCCTGTCCTCACGTTGGTCCCTCCTGTCCTCACGTTGGTCCCTCCTGTCCTCACGTTCACTGGCTTCTTTCCTATACTTTGAAACCGTGTCCTTCCACTCATTCAGATTAGCTCTGTAACTGCGGGTGGATTGCATGATTTCTGCAAACATCTCGTCTCGCGTCTTCTTCTTCCGACGCCTTATCTGTGCTAGCCTTCGGGATGGAGGAGGGAGGCTTGAAGAATTTGCAGCTGCAGGAGGGAGGGAAAAAATGAGAGAATTTTTTAAAAAGATACATTTTGCAGAACAATGCTTATACTCTTTCACGGTGACCAACACTATTCGCTGTCGTCAGATGCTACCGGTGTGGTGCTCTGCTTTCTCCTGTGATGATATCACTCGGCTGCGTGCGTGTGTTCCCTCTGTGTGCGGTCCCAGCTCTGCAGATAGCTGACACAGCAAACCCGACGAGAACCCCCAATAACCACAGAGTCTTAGTAAGGTACAAAGGCACCTCGGCCAGGTTTATTGCGACCCTGACACAATTTCAGTTCCCCGTAGATTACTTAGTCTACCGGGCATACTGCTAGAAAGTGCCGCTCGGCAATGGACTCAGCTCAGTGGCGGGACTTTCCACTGCCCCCTCGGCCGGACAAAGACACCACCCCAGGGATACATTTTTATACACAGGTACAAACAAGTTACACATCACTCCTGACGTATTGAGGTGCAACCCCTCTACGCAGCAAGGTACAACCCTTCTACGTAGTAAGGTGCCGCCTCTCACCTTGTACATGTTGGTTCGATCTATCCATCATTCTACCCTTTTGCCCCTGTCATTGGGATGGGTTGGCCTGTTCCATGTTATCTGTGGAATGTTCCAGTATAGGAGTATTTTAATATCTAGTGTTCAGTACTTTTTAGGTATGTATCTTTTTGCAGCATCAGCCCTTTCCTTGCCAGCTTCTGTGAGCAGGGTCTGCCTCTAGCTCACAGCTTAACTTTGCTTTATGTTAGCAAAGTCTTGACCATTACTTTAGTTCAGGCCTTAGGCCTCATACCAGGCCTCTGATACCAAGGTTTATCTCTCAGGGCCTCCTCTTACTACATTCCCCCACTTTTTGTCTTTTTAAGGGGAGGATGTTTACCCATCGTCCCGGAAAAGCATAATGCATGGACTAAAGATAACCCAGCGTGCTAAACACTGTTACGTGGTTACCTTATTTTACCATCCATACACTTATGCCCCATCTGTCTCTTTAGTCTGCACATTCCCTCGTACGACTGAGGGACAGATTTTATTATCCAATTATTTTTTAGTCCCTTATGGTGGGCCTGGGAATGTTAGGCCCGGGACCATGACTGAGGAATGTAGTATTATGATTGAGCCTTAGAGGCACTCCCAAATAATTAATATATATGAATTATATGGATATGGCATATATATTTGTAGTGTGTATGGGCATATATGTATAGTATGTATGTGTACAGATGACACCACCTTATATCCAAGCATAACCATGTTTTTCCAGTCCAGTGTTGTACTTTGGTCCTTTTACTTTGGTGACACAGATAGAAACACACTCTTATTAGGGCAATTCTAGTTATTACCTGTCTCATCATTAGTAGTAGGCTGAGTGTTTTGAAATATTGGGATAGGGATTGTGATAGTGTGTCCCACAGTGCTATGTATATGCAAAGTAAAACAGAAATTTGGAGTAGTGACACTACCACTGAGGCCTTTATATATAAATATATTGTAATTAGTTACTACACAGTACTGTCCATTCATGTTATAGGTTACCCTTATGGCTGGTTGTCACCCTCTGGTAAGCTTTACTGGGCAGGAAACAGAAGTGGCTAGCTTCTTTGTTCCACTGGATATGCGGCTTTGCGATACACCAGTAGTTGACATAGATCCAGTTGTTTCTTATGGATGCTGTCTTCCAGATAACCTACTGAATGGACAGTAACCAATTTATCAAATAGTGCTGTGTCAGGATTTAGTATTGGTACCCAGACACTGAACAAGATTGTTTTAAATAATGTGTACCTTAGTTAGGATGCAGTGTCGTTGACCCAAATTATGACTGGTATTAACAGAGAATTTGTTTACCCAATTTGTAGTTACTATGTAACATTTTGTTTGTTTACCACTTTGTTTTTTTTCTTTGCCTTCACGTTGTTTGCTGCCATTTGTTTGTTGATTTTCACCTGTGTGTTGGTTAAACAGTTTAGCAAGGTTATGCATATTGTAAATGTTGTACAGCAATAATACAATACAGCAATAAGACAACAGTACAACAATAATACAGTAGTACAGCAATAATACAGTTGTTTTTACACAGTAACCAAGTTGAAATTAAATGATGGCTTATCCTTGTCCAGCTAGTGTTTTTTAGCTGATTGTTAACTTAATTGTCCATATATGGTAGAGGTGTATTTAACCAGTCTCTTATTTATAAAGCACTTCATTTTTCTGTTCTTGATGCTTGGGGGTTTCTTCACTGTATACTGATATCATCTGGTGTCTTTAGGGTGTGATATTTTTTGGTGTCTTTGGTCTGTGGGATGCAACTTAAACAGCTAGTTAGTTAACATAATAAAGGATTTTTGTTTGTTTGTTTTTTGTTAAAACTTAATACACAGTTTAACTTAGTTTGTTTACAATGTAATAAGAACAATGTAATAGGGACCGAGCCTTTTATAACACAAGCTATACTTTTGCAGTTGTTGTATAGACATTCATTTTAATTTGAAGTACATTACTAATATTTTTATATGAAATGTAATGCTTAACGGCTAAAATAAATGCTTACAATCTTCCATGAGAAGGTGTATTGCTTTCCCTTGCTGAACAATTTGTTTCAGCAAAGGAGTTAACAGAATTTTTACCACGCTTTTTAGAGTTAATTTGCTTGTGATACCAATTTTACTCTTGTTAACTGTTTAGAAGCACAACTTTAACAACCACTGCTTCCCATTAACATAACATAACAAAAGAAAAGCATAAAAAATTAAACCAACTATAAAATTAAACCAAAATAAATTTTAAGTACAGTACTTTAAGGGTATATTTTCATGATGCTTTGTTATGTTTGGGAGCCAAAGGTGGAAACCTATTGAAAACATGGAAACCTGTTGAGATTGTTTGGTTAGCTTTATGCATAAATTGTTATTTTAAAACATTTTGGTTATGATATTTTTATAACTATATTTAAAAGTGCAAACAACTTTATAAAAGCCCAAAAAAGAAATTAACATTTTGTTAATATTATCTTTACCTTAATGTTGAAGGTTTCCCCTTACATTTTTTCTTTGAATAACAAATAAAAAAAACCTTAAAAAACAAAACAAAACTGTGATTGAGAAGAGAATTCTTTTTGTATGCAATTGCATTATTTGTTGAGGCAGAAATATATGTACATATATTTGTAACTGAAACCTTTTTGAACTTTGCACAAAAAATTGGTGTTAATAATACTACAATTATACCCCAACCATGATCTTAAAATAATGTGGTACCACATATATATAAATTTTTAAAAGGGTATAAAATTGATTTTTGTTGCAACAAAATAAAAATAATAAAAAATAGTAACGTGACACACCCAACATACAACACACATGACATACAGGACAAACTTACAATTAACAACAAATGGCGCCAGAATTCTATTCATAAATATACAAAGTAAGGCAAACAAAAATAAAAAATAAAAAGGGTTATGCTTGAATAAACAAATTATTACCTTATTTAAAACTTGTTACATAAATTGTTAAAAATATATTAATATTTGCCAAATGTATTGTATTAATTTGGTAACAAGGAATTTTGCATTACTTTATATTTAACATTATTTTAAAACTCTGCTATTTGGAAATAAGAAAAGCCCATGTTTCAAATATTAGTGAGTGGTTAGGATTAGAAGCAGAGTGTGCATTTCTGTTGCTTGGCAACCATATCTTTAAGAAAGTTAGGAGTAATTCCAGCTGTTGCATTCCTGAAGGGTTAAAATACTTAATTTACTGGATTTATTTAAAGTAAAGTTTTTACCTTGTTTT
>NW_020695034.1:0-12246 GCF_002925995.2 Terrapene triunguis
CCTCAGGTGTAGCTGATGAGATTATCCCCGCCTCGGAATCCACGGTCACAGGTGGGGTAGTCGTGGCGGCCCCCCCTAGAATTGCATGCAGCTCGGCGTAGAAGCGGCATGTCCGCGGCTCTGACCCGGAGCGACCGTTTGCCTCCTTTGTTTTTTGATAGGCTTGTCTGAGCTCCTTGACTTTCACGCGGCACTGATCTGAGTCCCTATTGTGGCCTCTCTCCATCATGCCCTTGGAGATTTTTTCAAAAGTTTTGGCATTTCGTCTCTTTGAACGAAGTTCTGCTAGCACTGAATCCTCTCCCCATATAGCAATCAGATCCAGTACCTCCCGTACGGTCCATGCTGGTGCTCTTTTTCGATTATCGGCCTGCATGGTTACCTGTGCTGATGAGCTATCTGTGGTCACCTGTGCTCTCCACGCTGGGCAAACAGGAAATGAAATTCAAATGTTCGCGGGGCTTTTCCTGTGTACCTGGCCAGTGCATCTGAGGTCAGATTGCTGTCCAGAGCGGTCACAATGGTGCACTGTGGGATAGCTCCCGGAGGCCAATACCATCGAATTGCGGCCACACTACCCCTAATTCGAACTGACAAAATCGATTTTGGCGCTACTCCGCTCGTCGGGGTGGAGTACAGAAATCGATTTTAAGCGCCCTTTATTTCGAACTAAATGGTTCCGTTGTGTGGACGGGTGCAGGGTTAATTCGAATTAACGCTGCTAAATCCGAATTAAAGTCGTAGTGTAGACCAGGCCAAAGAGAGTCAAGGGACTAAGTAGTATTAAATAGGTGTAAAATTCTAAACTCCAGTCTTACAATACAGAAGCAGAGAAATAAATATTGAAGAAGAAACATGAAATGCTAGTTAATATCATTTATTCAGTACAGTATTATATTTCCAGCTTTTTTCAGCCTCTTAATCAAGACAGCAGCTTTGCCTTGTAACTCACTACACAACCAATGTATGCATTAATCAGCAACATCACAGAGTGTTTTATGTTTCATTGCCTAAATAACGTGCACATAGGAGGCAAGCCAATAAATCATTTTACGGAGGTTACACCAGTAGCAATATAAGCAGAGTCAAAGCTTCCAAGAAAATAGAAATCGAGCTATGTCCTAAAAAAAACCCAAATTAATGCATTTCTTACCATCTACTATTAATCTTTAGGAAAGTTAATATATTATTTTTACTAGAAGCATATCTATCATTCAATCAATGCATTTAGATGTTTTCTGGTGAAACGGTAACTGATACATCAAATTGACTCTTCAGTCCTTTTGGAGACAAAGCATAGTTTGTCAAAGTGATACTAGTACTTGGTCTATATTCTTGGTTAAGAAATGATTGTCTTTGTCTATTCCATCAAACAGTATCTATTCCAACTTTTCCTTCTAGGTTTCTTCTTGAATACTACAAATTAAGGCCACTTGTCTACTCAGTTTGAAATTCCTGTGTGAAAACTTCTCTCTCTTCCATCCTTATTACAGACGTTAATTGTTTAATAATGTTGAATAAACATCTGCATTCACATTTTTCCTCATGAAAATTCTGTGCTTGTGGGTAACTTTTAGTGTCTCCATCATATGCACAGGTTACATGTATTCATACAAATACCTGCACACTTAAAAATATAAATAAAATAGGGAAACTGAGGACTTGATCCTTTGAGATGTTGCATATCCTCAAGTCCCATTGACCTTCATGAGAGTTGAGGGAGCTTAAAGCCTCACAATCACAGGCCCTCCATGTGTGCATAATTAGTAACACAAAAGATTTATACAATTAAAACCTAATGCACTGTGACTACTTGCATGAGTAAGGATTTGGCAGTCTTGGGTTCTTTAAAATGGTACATGTTGTTTTGAAAATACAGCTAACAGCAATGAGCAGTGTACCTACAAGACCAAAATATGTCTTTTTAATTTAATGCTGTAGCATGTCATTCAAAAGCATGAAAGATTTACATAGATCAGTGTATACTTAGGGACATATCTCAGGTGTGGTTTTATCATTGATCCAACTAATTACTCTGGCTTGTGGTAAAGTTTTTTTTGTGTGTGGTTTTTTTTACTGTTACATCTTTCTTCAAATATTTTTAAAGCACTCATGCAGACACAACATTTAAAATTGCTCACTGCTGGAAAGATGTGCCGAAGAATCTTACTTCTGTCACAGTGGAACAAGATGCAGTATTGCTCAAGACTGTTTATTTTGATTTTTTTAAGTCTTCATCATGTTTTCCTCTGTAAATTTTAGTTTTTCATCTGGTTCCTTGGTACATCACTGAATCATCCTCACCACTTGACTTTCAAAAAGCTCCATTTCTCTGGTTAGCAAAATAGACATGTAAGCACATAGATAATTTCCTTCATCCCCTCCACACTGTTAGCACTAAATAAAATAATGAGATCATTTACCAGCTAAACAATGTGTAAGATTTCATTTTATTTTACCTTAACCATTCTATTTTTCCCTCCCTCCCTCACAGATGATGGAAATGCTTAAAACAAACTAAGGTAGTATGAAACTGACTAATGTAAGTGTAAGCATGGCACCCAGTGGGCGAGCTGTAAAATGTTTGTGTGCTTCTGCCAAAATATGTTGCATGGCTTTCTGCTATTGTCTTGTGTTTCTGATGTTAGGCAGCATGTTTTGGTAACTTGTAAACATTTCATTTTATATTTATATTCCTAATGTTGGATTTGTATTTTTAAATACCCCCTTTTTAAAATGGTCCTTGGCAAATGATCATAACATAGCTGCAAGCACTGTAAAAATTATTTGTTACAATAGTGTCCAGAAGCTCCAATCAGGACCTCAGCCCATTGGGCTAGGTTTTGTAGAAACACATAATAAGAGAGCATAAATTTGGTATGCACATGAGTTAGGAGCAATGGGCCAGATTTTTAAAGGTATCTAGGTGCCTCGTGGGATTTTCAAAAGCACCAAGGCACTTCAACCTCATTAATTTCAATGGATGTTAGGCACTTAGATGTTTGTGAAAATCCTACTAGGCATCCTAGTAACTTTAATAATCTGGCCAAGTGTCAATCATCCTGTGAACTCTTCTGTGGTTGTCCCATGAAAATGACCCTCCAGATTGGCCACTGTAGAATTCAAGCCGTGTTAGTGTGGTAGTCTTCTACCCTAAAATGAGTAACTTTTGTGTTACTTTATATAATGTTTGTTGTGTAGAAATCAAACATATTCTACTTTCACAGTAATATGTCCAAAAGATCATTCTCAGCCAAAGAGATTATATTTTCCTTTTTTTTAAAAATACCTTTTATAAAATTTGAGTGAATATAATGCTCATGATGCTGAAACTATAGCACTACCCTGAAACAGACAAGCTTCCCTACGCAGCTCTTCCAGTGCTTCTCATTAATGATCTGCAACACCCTTGCTGTTCCCATCCTGGGTTTCTCTTGAGCAGAGACAGACACTTATATTAAACTGTCATGGTTTTGTGATGTGCACAAGCGGGGGGTTGAATGAAACCACCAAACTCATTTTCCTGTGCCCTAAGCTATCATTTGAAACCAGATCACCAGAGGTGACAGGTCAATGCACTAGCCCAGTGTGCCACTTAGCTCCATGTTTCTTTTCTTTTTGGACACTAGAAGCAGTGAAAAGCAGTTAGTTATGCTGAGTATGCTCAGTTCAACTCCTCACAGTTGAACTACTCGTCCCTTCCAACCCTGATATTCTATGGTTCTATGATTCTACTCACTCGGGGTTTCATAGTTATATTTTATCATTAAATGAAAGTACAACTTCACCACAACATACACATTGCTAAAGTGCATGGAATTAACAATACACATTGTGTGATAACAGAATAACTTACCAGACTATGTCTACCTTCTAAATTATTGCGGTTATAACAACTAGAAATTTGACAGCCATCTACATGACATTTTTACAGCTCTTCTCAGTTATCCAGCTTGAAAGCTACCGCTCTCTTCCTTAAGGCACTAATGATTAGAACTAAAAGAGCTTGAAAAATCCCACCTGGTGAGCAAGGTCACCTTTTTATTCCCTAACAAAACAGATCACTGAGCTAACAAGGCTAGGGAAGCCTTAATTAATGTCAACAGAGCATATTAAAAGCAAAGGGAAAATAGGGCAGTAAAAATAGTACTCTATAGAAGTAAGGAAGATTATTTTGTGAAACCATCCCAAGAGAAGCCAGAGAGCCTTAGCGTCAGATATTTCTAATGCTGGGGGTGGATTACAGAAAAGTGTGGGAATAACTAACACTGTCTTGTGACATCGCAGTTTTCTTGTTTGCGGTTAGCCCCAGGGGTGAAAGTAAAATTGAGCCAGCTCTGGCCCCCCCGGAAGGGGCAGGGCCTTAGGTGGAAGGGGCAGGGCTGGGGTCAGTGTCCCCCAGCCAGCCCATCTGCACTGCCTGGCCTGCACCACCCGGGGCTCCAGTGGCGATTTAAATCGCGGTTCTGGGACAGCTACTTTTGCCCCCCTCTTCCCCCGTCGGCAGCCGGCGGGGGCAAAAGAGGCAACGACATTAAAGCACTGCTGCCGCGGCGTTTTAAGGACCCTGCTTAAAGTGCTGCCACGGCAGCGCTTTGACGTCGCTGTCCCTTTTGTGCCCCCCCATTGGCGGCCCTGCTGGTAGGGACACAGCCCGTACTACCTTACTTTCACCCCTGGTTAGCCCAAGCAGGTAGAGTCCCCGCAATGAAGACACAGGCATGAGCTCAGAAAACAGAACATGTATTTATTTCCGCAAGAGTGTAGCGAGGCAGCTCCCCTCCTCCTGCTCGTGCTGCTGACTCCTAAAAACACTTTTGCTTTTCCTCCAGGCAGGAAGTGCACCCCCACTCTCCACTTCCTCAGAGCAGTGTCCTTCCCCTCTGCACTGCAGAGACGACGCAGACAGCGCAGTATTCCTGTTACAATTCTATTCATTTCTGTAGTACCAAGGATCTCAAAGCACTTTACATACCTAAATTGTCACATCACATCCCTGTGGTCGAGAGAGATTATCCCTTATTTATAAAGTGGAAAAAGAAGGAGAGACTGGCCACAGTCCAGCAAAGCATGCTCTTAACTTTAAGCATGTAACTAATCCTACTGATTTCATAAAGATAAGCACAAGCTTAAGTGGTTTACTGAATCAGAGCTATAGAGAGGGCTAACTGACTTGCCCCAGGTCACCCAGAGAGTATGTTTCATGCTTCAGCTTCTGGCCATTCATTATGATGATTAGTTTCCTCTTAGCATTGGCATGGTAGAGGTGGAATGTGCTAGAATCTATCTTGCTGGTGCTAGGCTGAAGGCGCCATGTCTTGCAGTAGTTGGCTAGCTCTGCGGCATTGTCACTCAGGGTCTTGTCCAGATCTCAGAGCCTGTAGCCCACAGCAGATGTCGTCTGTGTAGAGGAAATTCCATGACTGGGCTGGTGGCAGGTTATTTCTGTACAGATTGAACAAGGTTGAGCCTAGAACAGACCTCTGGGGTAACCTGTTTATTTGTTTTTTCCAAGCACTTGTTTTCTCACACACATGCACCTTCAACCGTCTGTCTCGGAGTAGCAATTCGATGGCATCAGTAAGCCATGGTGGGAGGACTCTTGATATTTTAACAAGTAGACTCAGGTGCCACACTATATCATACGCTGCAGTGAGGTCAAGGAAAATAGCACCTGTTTTCAGGTTTCTCTGAAAACCATTTTCGATAAATATGTGATTAGCACAAGTACTTGGTCACATGTGCTTCAACAGACCCTACTGCTCATCTGCCCAGTTTCGACCTGCCACGTTGTCAGTGGGCCCTTCTTAACCGATTCCGGACTGGGCAAGGCCTCTGTGCAGTCAAACAGCACTGTTGGGGTCTTCAAGACAATCCAGCTGAAGCACAGATCAAACTATGACACACATTGTCGAGGGGTGCCCACTAACCAAATTCAGGGGTGGGCTCCGAGAGAGCCACTAAGAATGCTATTGCTTGTAGGGGTGCCGGAATAATTTTTATAGAGAGGGTGCTGAGAGCGATTGAACCAAACTGTAAACCCTGTATATAATGGAATCCACTTCAAGCCAGAGGGTGCAGCAGTACCCCCAGCACCCTTAGTTCCAGCACCTATGATTGCTTGACTCAGTGAATATGCAAACACTAAATAAATAAATACCCAGAGAGTCTGTGGAAGAGAACGCTGGTCTCTAAATTCCCAGTGTTGGTCCCCCACCACAAGACCATACTTCCGTTGTGTGAGAGCTGTACTGACATCCCTAATGACAATGGAAAGTGGGATGATCTACCTACCCTCTGTGAGCATAGCATAATAATAATAGGTGTTACTTTTGCTACATGTGGCTGCTGCCAGGAAGGGTAGGCTGAAAATATAGCCCTTTCTTTGTTATGGTACCACATGGTGTCCCTCTCTACTCTGTTAATCAGCATTCAGTCTGTCAACATAATCCAATGGGAGGAGGGAAAAGAAACCTAGGAAAACCAATAGCATTTTATCACCCTGTCAATAAATTAGGCTAGCAATTTATTGCTATACCTGGGTAAGCACACAGCACTGGCGTACATACAGCTGTACACAAATGGTTGATTTAGGATTTTCTAGCTACCCAGCAGTCTGATTTTTAGGGGCATCTTCTCATGGGATGTATCTTTAAATATATTTCCTTTTTGTATTCCTATTAACGATAATTGATGTCATGATTGCACCTCTTGTGATCGACTTCTTTACCGCAGTGCTTTCAGGAGGAAATGGTGCTCTGAAAAATATTGAAGAGAAAAAGACCATTTACCTGTTCCTGTGGAACATGGATGTACCTGTACTGCACCAGGTTTATGTTTCAAATCAAAATTCTTAACAGAAACTTAAATAGGCTGTACTGTAGGGAATGAACCTTGACTGTCTGGGAGAGAAAAAGGTGCTATAATAGTACTATTCCATCTCTAACTTATAGGATGCTATTGTATTCAAAAATGCAAGAATGTTCCCCTTCTGGTAGTGGAATGAAAAAGCTGGCAGATATGTTTTTAGATTTCACAAGAGGGAAAAAAGGATGGATGATGGGGGAAGGGAAGCATACCACCTTAGTGTCTAGCTTTCTTTCTCAGTGCTAGCCAAGAAGAAGAAGCAGCGGGTTTTGCCACCTTAGTCTTGATCCTGGAATGCAGAGGGAACCACCATCAGGAAGTCCACAAAATGTGAGAGAACGGTTGTGTTGAAATAAAGACATAAAGCTATCTTCAGTCTGCAACACGTTGGGGGGTTCTGCAATAGGCTTCCTGGACACCTAAACCCAGCTCTGAAAGCAGTGCTCATATATTCTCTGAGGTGCTCAAATTCAGCTTATCTATAAGGGGAAGGCAATATTGCTTCCATCTAGTTTGTACTTGAGGATATCTCAGGAAGTAAATCAAAGTATGCTAGGGATAAATCTTTGGAAAAGAGTATATGAAAACTTTGTTTAATTTGTTTCCCCAGCTGTTGTAAAACTAACTCACTGGAGGCAACATAATCTGAAAGTGGAATCTGTTACTAAAGTGGGAAATGACTTACCAGAAGAGCAAAGTCTTTATGTCTCTCCCTTACTATGGCTTTGTGGGTGGCATGCTTGCCTGTGGGCCAGAAGCTCCCAAACTTCATACTGCTACCTATTGCATCACTTGGGGGAGTGGGATTTCAGTTTGGAGATCACATCCTTTGGGTAAAATGTTACATTGAGTTCCCTGCTTCCTGTTTCTAGTGATTGTCCAGGTTGAAGACAGAGAGAAAACCCTGGTGTATTGGCCAAGATTGCCTCTCAATAACTCTACTTCTGAAGTTCAGTGCTGTGTATTAGCTGTGCTGAAGCACACAGTGGCTGCTACAATTGGCTACAGACACTCTCACTACACTACTAGTATCTGATGGGTTTATAAAACTATCTGAGCTAACTTAAATACCAGAGGCATTTTACACCACCAAGCTCCATTCTTGAAAGAAACAATTTGGTGACCTCCATATCTCAATCTGGAAACTTGTGGTGGAATCAAATGTCTGATAAACTAAGCCGCTTGGAAACAAACAGACTGAATGTTGTCCTGACTGCACAAGTGTGGATACCTGTGGAAAGATAACCGTATAGCTCAGAATTCCACGAGGAGTTTTCTCTGAATGGTTTTATCAGGGCATGGGACTTGCTCCCACCAAGAACTGTCAGAGGGTTCTGTCCCCTAAACAGCAGATGAGGGGCAGAAACAGCTGTGGAAACAAATTAAACAAAGTTTTGATATGCTCTTTTCCAAAGATTTATCCCTAACATCTGTTGATTTACTTCTTGAGATATCCTCAAGTACAAACTTGAGCATGTCAAAGAATATATGAGCACTGCTTTCAGAGCTGGGTTTAGGTGTCCAGGAAACCTATTGCAAAACCCCCTTCACTCCATCCCCGTCACCAGGGGCCATCCCCTTTGCCATGGCAGCACAACTCCATGGGTTGCTGTGAACCCCACCAGCAGCAAGAACAAATCACACACACACACACACAAAGGAGGAGAGGTTGCAGACGTGCAGAGGAATTAATACTGGCTAAACAAGCAGTAATTTGTTGGAGGGACAGTACCCCAGATACATCAACCCTTTTCTCACTGCTTCTAAACAGTATCCCCCGCAAGTTGGTCAAATACTGAGGGGCTGTCATTGGATGGTTTCAGTAGCCTGCCATCTGCATTGCATTTTAAAATTGTAGGAAGTCCAGTTCTCAAAAGAGGATGCCTGAACATAGGACCCTGCATGCCTGTTTTAGGGACCTACGAGCTAATTTAGGTACTCATCAGTAGGCACCCAAGTTTGAAAATTAGACCCTGGATCAGGGACAACTCTATTTTTTTTTTTTTAATATTAGGGTTGGAAGGGACCTCAGGAGGTCATCTACTCCAACCCCCTGCTCAAAGCAGGACCAATCCCCAGACAGATTTTTTACCCCAGTTCCCTAAATGGCCCCTTTAAGGATTAAACTCACAACCCTGGGTTTAGTAGGCCAATGATCAAACCACTGAGCTATCCCTCCCCCTACAGACATGTGAATTACAAAGACTCCATTATTGGCAGCAACAGCCTGTTATTATTGGTTCTAATTAATAAGTTAGTCCTCGGACTTCTTCAAGGCAACATTCATAATGGATTAGATAGATGGGAGATGTCATAAAATCTAATGAAGGTTACTTGTGATAAAATAGATTTTTGTATATTGGAGAGCAGGCTTTGATTGTGTGTCAAAATTCATAAACAAAAATAAGCACGTCTATTTTATACTGATGGGGGTAGTAGTTGCATCCAAGAACTATGCATTTAAAATTGCGAGCCATAATTTTCATAAGAGACTAGTGATTTTGGGTGCCCAACTTAAGACATCTTAAAGAAGTTTGATTTTTTTTAGAAGATGGGTGCTGAGACCTTTCTGAAAACCAAACTCCTCTAAGATGCCCCAAGTTGGGCACCCAAAAATAAGGGCACCCAATATATCTAGTCACTTTTGAAAATCTTGGCCACAATGCACATCTATAGTCTCACTGCAAGGAAAGAGTTTGTGTGAGTTGTGAAATTGTTATTTATTATAGTTTTTGTATAACTTTGCAGAATATAGGTAAGTCTGATGCATAAACTAACTGCATTGTTTGCACATTTTGTCTAATTAATATCAGTTTGTGTAAAATATTATGAAGCCCTGTCCACATGCTTAGAATTCCTTAGTGATTTGCATTTGTATTGTTTTTCAAAAATGTTCTCCAGAAGAAGAGATTTTACCGATTCCTACTTTTGTTGTTTGTTATGTACCTAGTATTAAATCTCATCCCACAATTCTGGCCTAGAGATTTATAAAAGTTTGCAGTTTTCAGTCAGCAGGCCTGCTACTGATGGTGGCAAAGTTTATCAAGTGCCGCAAAGCAGTTTCCTTCACATACTATTTGACGGGTCTATAGCAATGGTGCCCAAACTTTTCCTGTTGCGCCCCCCCTTACCAGTAATGGACACACACCCCCATTACTGCACAGTTGGCTAAGCACAGGAGGTGGGGCTAGAGGCTGAGCTGGCCTGGGAGCAGAGGGGGAATGAGGGCAGAGCTTGCAGGGATGGAGCAGGGGGTGGGGTGGAGTGGAGCTGTGGCTGTGGCTTTGGCTGGAACTGGGCAGAGGGCAGAGCAGAGCTGCAGTTGGGGCCAGAGCTGGGCTGGGGGCAAAGCAGGGCTGGGTGGCACTCCCTCCCCGCCCTCCATGGGGGCTTGCCTGGGCCCCACCATGCACCCCTCAAATATTCCTCTGTGTCCCTCTATAGGGGGGCATGCCACACAGTTTGGGGACCACTGGTCTATAGTGAGAGTGGCAATAGAAGGTACTTACAGAATTTAGGACAAAATTAAGACGAAACTGAGAATTATACAATGACTCCCTTGAAAAGCATAGCAACTATGCAGTAATACATGGCAATGCAAATGTGTTAGTTCAGAGTAATGTAGTAAATAACCTGTATCATTTCTTATATGGAAAGTACACGTTTCTAATACTTGTCACTGAGACACCTGCACTCTCTTATCCACCAATAAGGAGGTGCGAACATAATTAATGTAAAAATTTCTTTAGAGGAACTAGAGTTAGTCTCTCTGGTGTTGGAACAGGGCATATTTGTCTGACCTTTCACTAATACTGACTCAGCAGAACAACAATAGAGCAGTTTCCACAGCTTAACAGATTCATCCAGGTCACTCTGCTTCCAACACCACATCACTTTTCTTCATGTTCTCAGCTCTCAGTTATGTTAACATACACAACACCTAGATTTATTTCTGTTATCTGCCAGTTGCACAAAATATACGAGCAACATGCACTTTCAACTGGTACGACAAACAGCTGCTACATAAGGCTACATGAAGAAAAGGTCTAAATTTCCACCAAATCCACAGCTCCGTGACCCATCAGACACCTTGGTGCTTTGCATAGAGAGAACCTTGCACACACATACTGTGTAGAAACAATCTTGGTGCATTGGAGAAAGTAAGTAGAACACACAGATGGAGTTATTTCGGAATGACAGTTCTGCCCTCAGAGTGGAGCATAAAATAATTAGCAAATGCATGCAGTAGTTAGTAATTTGAGGTTATTTTTAATTTTGTTTATTTTTGGGGAGGTGGGGTGAAATTTCTAAGACACTGGAAGTCTTTATTAAGTTGGACTTCTTATTAATTGTGAATCCAAATTTCAACTGTGAGAAAGACTCACAATGGAAATCAAGGAACAAAGTTCCAAGTCTCATATGTCTGGGTCAAGGTCATTCTCTGAGGCCTTGTTTCCAACCGATATTCCAGTCCCATTCAGTTAGAGACAAATGCCTTAAGCGGCTGCTGCTCCCCAAGAGTGATCTGGCACCATGTTTTTGGATTATTTCCCGGCCCATAATGGCTTAGTGCTTGAATAGGATGCATTCCAAGATCTGTGGTATCTATATTACATTCTTTACTTCCTGTGTTGAGCTTGAGGCTGAGGAAACCCAAAAGACGGAGCAGTGATTCGTAGAATTTAAGGTCAGAACAGACCACTGTGATCCTGTAACATGACCTGCATAATACAGGCCATGGAACTTCGCTCACTAATTCTTGCATCAAGTCCAGTAAGTTGTGCTAGAGTTGGAAGATGTCGTTTAGAGAGACATCCAGTGATCGGGTGACCAGATATCCTGTTTTTAAAGGGACAGTCCCGTATTTAAGCCTTCCTGCTGGTGTCCCGACTTTTTCTTAAAAATGGACAAATTGTCCCGTATTTTCTGTCTCCCCCACCCCACCAGTACTGGCGGGTCCTGCTGCTGGCCGCA
This sequence comes from Terrapene triunguis, assembly GCF_002925995.2. Taxonomy (NCBI): domain Eukaryota; kingdom Metazoa; phylum Chordata; order Testudines; family Emydidae; genus Terrapene; species Terrapene triunguis. The sequence goes on from NW_020695034.1 coordinate 11,842, forward strand.
TCCCTGCTCACCAGCCACCTGACCATCAGGGGTGAGTGGGGGGGGGGTTTCCAGTGGCCAACGATGGGGGTGGGGGTGCAAGGCTGGTAGCGGGGCAAATATGCAATATGCGGGGCCGGCCGCCCTCCCTGCCAGTCCATCAGTACAGCCCCTGTGGCATGCCAGCTCTCGGCCAGCAGGGTCCCACCCCCCATCCCATTTCCAGCAGGCACTGGCTGCACACTGCAAGCTGCGGTGGCTGGTGAGTGCTGGCAGGTGCCAGGTGGCGGCCGGTTACATAGGGTTACCATATCTCAGAAATAAAAAAAGAGGACCCTCCACGGGCCCTGGCCCCGCCCATTTCCCCACCCCCAGCCCCGCCCCAACTCCGCCCCTTCTCCACCCTAACTCCGCCCCCTCCTCCCT
>NW_020695035.1:0-4722 GCF_002925995.2 Terrapene triunguis
TGCTTATTTCTCTTCCTGTTTCATTCCTCACAGCAGGAGTTCATTTCCCTTTCCTAGAAGGCACTCATCCCATTATTATAAGACTCAGATGCCCTCTTCCTAGGCCCAATCAGTTAACAAAACTGGGGTGTACTAATAAGGCACAGATGCACTTAGCCCTAGCTCACCCTTAAGTGCTAGTCACTCTCTGACTGCCTCCTTTATTCCTTTCCCCCCTTAGTCACTGAGGCCTGGTCTACACTAGGCTTTTATGTCGACTTTAGCGCCGTTATATCGAATTAACCCTGCACCCGTCCACACCAGGAAGCCATTTAGTTCGACATAAAGCTCTCTTTAAATCGATTTCTGTAATCCTCCCCAACGAGAGGATTAGCGCTAAATTCGACATGGCCATATCGAATTAGGCTAGGTGTGGATGGAAATCGACGGTAATAGCTCCGGGAGCTATCCCACAGTGCACCACTCTGTTGACGCTCTGGACAGCAGTCCGAGCTCGGATGCTCTGACCAGCCACACCCCCGGGAAAATTTGAATTCATTTTCCTGTCTGGGCAGTTTGAATCTCAGTTCCTGTTTGGACATCGAGGTGAGCTCAGCAGCAGTGGCAACGATGCAGAGCTCTCCAGCAGAGATGGCCGTGCAATCTAATAGAAAGAGGGCCCCAGCATGGACTGATCGGGAAGTCTTGGATCTCATCGCAGTGTGGGGCGATGAGTCCGTGCTTTCCGAGCCGCGCTCCAAAAGAAGGAATGCTAAGATCTACGAGAAGATCTCTAAAGCCATGGCAGAGAGAGGCTACAGCCGGGATGCAACGCAGTGCCGCGTGAAAATCAAGGAGCTGAGATAAGGCTACCAAAAAACCAAAGAGGCTAACGGACGATCCGGATCCCATCCCCACACATCCCGTTTCTACCAGGCACTGCATTCCATCCTGGGTGCGGCCGCCACCACTACCCCACCCCTGACCGTGGACTCCGAGGATGGGATATTGTCCGCGGCCGGTTCCTCGTCGGACATGTTAGCGGACGGGGAAGATGAAGAAGGAGATGGAGGAGGACGAGGCAGTCGACAGCGCTGGCACCGCTGATTTCCCCGACAGCCAGGAGCTCTTCATCACCCTTACCGAGATCCCGTACCAACCGTCCCCATCCCTTACCCCGGACACAGAATCAGGGGAAGGATCAAGCAGTAAGTGCTGTAAACATGTAAACATTTATTTAAAACAGAACGGGAATATTTATACTATTAACAATGTATGTTTATAAAAGTGCTGTAAACTAGTAAAAAATAATCAGGTACAAAACAGGAATATTTACAAAGGTAACAAATGGGTTTTCATGATTTCTCTGTCTTAGGCTCTTCTCAATTTAGTCCCAAGTATTTTAAAAATTTTTCACAATGTCCGTTACTTCATGATTCCCAGGCCCAAGACACTCCACTCCATAGTCCCAGTGCACCTAGGCGAAAATCCGGTCAATGTGGCCGGGGATTGACGAGAAATCCTCGTAGAACTCCTCGTAGGTCTCGTGGAGGTAGATCTCAAGCCTGTTTATCAGGTTCCGGGGTAGGGCGATCTTACTGGGCCCTCCGTGGTAGCAGACGTGTCCCCGCCACGCCACAATCAAGTACTCGGGGATCATGGCCCGACATAGCATGGCGGCATACGGCCCCGGTTTCTGCATGCTTTCCCGCAGCATGCGTTCTTTCTGGGTGTCCGGGATCCTCAGGAGGGTGATGTCGCTCATGACGCCCTGCTTTGAATTAGGGAGGGGAATGTTAGTATTGGGACTGCTTTACAGCCACGCGGTGGAGGGAGAGGGGCAGCATACAGGGATCTTTCCCTGGGACAGCCGCGAGGGGGTGGGACAGGGGCAGAGTTGATGCTGTCCTGATTGCTGGCAGCAGAGACTGGCATTGCTTTCAATGTGAAAGGAGGCCAGTGCTACTGCTGGAGTTTTAAGCAGCCACAAGTCTACGGCTTACCATTATTGCCCGCTCCAGAAGTTCAGGTCTCCAGCCACACTTCTCTGATCACTCCAAGACCACCGCAAGTCCACAGGCACTGAAGGCGACGGCCGAAAATTCGACCTTGTCCTGAGTGCGCATGTGAGAGGTGCAGTGCATGGTCTTGTTCACAGAGAAAGACTAGGTTCTTTGTGTACAATTTCATTTATCTGTCTCAGGAATTCACTCCCTTTTTACAATTCACACAGACACATCTGCGACTGTCTCCCAACCCAGCCTGTCAGCACACTCCCAGAGGCTAGCGCAGATTAGGCGGAGGAAGAAGAAGACGCGTGAAGACATGTTCTCAGAACTAATGGGCTGCTCCCGAGCCCAGGCAGTCCAGCAGACACAGTGGAGGGAGAACTTGTCACAAATGCACCGAGCAGTCATGGAACGGGAGGAGAGGTGGCGTCAGGAGGACCAACAGGCTACTGAAAAGCTGCTTGGACTAATGAGGGAGCAAACGGACACGCTCCGGCGCCTTGTGGATGTTCTGCAAGACCGGAGGCAGGAGGACAGAGCCCCGCTGCAGTCTCTCTCTAACCGCCCTCACCCGCCACCAAGTCCCACACCACCCTCACCCAAACTCCAAAGAAGGAGGGGCGGCAAGGGCCGTTAAAACTTTCAGTCAACCCCTGCAGACTGCTCTAGCACTAGAAGGCTGACATTCCCCAAAATTTCATAAGTCCTTTCCCACCCACCTCACAGAAGCCCCCGTCCAAGTTTCACACCCCACGTTTCATGTCTGGTTCGCAATAAAATGTTTGTTTCTCTCCATTACTGTTTCAGTCAGGTTCTTTTGAGGGAGAGTCTGTCTGGAGGGGGGCAAGGGGCTTGGTAATTGGGCAGGACAGTGACCTTTAGCAGGGTACAGAGGCGGTGTCAGGTCCAGCATCAGGACACATACACAGTGCAGTCACTGGTTACCGTGGTCAGTCTGGGAGGTGTTTTTCATGTTCTCCATTGAAATAACCAGTCCACCAGTGCGGAGCCTGTCATTCCGGGAGTTTAGAAGCATCATTTGCATCAGAACACTGAACCCGCCCCCCGCCACAGTCTGCGTCCCCGGTTTAAAATATTCCCGCGAAAACAGCAATACAGACAACGCTGTTCATTAACAAAATCGAAATGATTTTATTTTTTGGGAAGGGGAAGGGGGTGAAGGGGGTATGTAACTGGAGAGGATAGTCAAAATGAACTGGGTAAAGAAACGGGGGCAGGTTCAGCTTCTCTGTCCACAAACTGAAAAGTCACTGGTTGCCCTGCTCACTCAGGAACCTAGCTTTCAAAGCCTCCCGGATGCACAGGGCGTCCCGCTGGGATCTTCTAATGGCCCGGCTGTCTGGCTGGACGTAATCAGCAGCCAGGCTATTTGTCTCTAGCTCCCACCCCGCCATAAAGGTCTCCCCCTTGCTCTCACATAGATTGTGGAGCACACAGCAAGCTGCAATAACGATGGGGATATTGGTTTCACTGAGATCACAGCGAGTGAGTAAGCTTCTCCATCTCCCTTTGAGACGGCCAAAAGCACACTCCACCACCATTCTGCACTTGCTGAGACGGTAGTTGAACAGTTCTTTTTCTGTGTCCAGGGCGCCAGTATAGGGCTTCATGAGCCAGGGCATTAGCGGGTAGGCTGGGTCCCCGAGGATGACTGTAGGCATCTCCACATCCCCAAGAGTTATTTTGTGGTCTGGGAAGTAAATACCTTCCTGCAGCCGTCTAAACAGACCAGAGTTCCTGAAAACGCGAGCGTCATGAACCTTGCCCGGCCATCCGACGTAGATGTTTGTAAACCGTCCCCGATGGTCCACCAGTGCTTGCAGCACCATTGAAAAGTAGCCCTTTCTATTGATGTACTGGCTGGCCTGGTGGTCCGGTCCCAGGATAGGGATGTGAGTCCCATCGATAGCCCCACCGCAGTTTGGGAATCCTATCGCGGCAAAGCCATCTATGATGACCTGCGCGTTTCCCAGGGTCACTATCTTTGGGAGCAGTACCTTCACGATTGCGTTGGCTACTTGCATGACAACAACCCCCACGGTAGATTTGCCCACACCAAAGTGGTTCGCAACCGACCGGTAGCTGTCCGGCGTTGCAAGCTTCCAGAGGGCTATGGCCACTCGCTTCTCAACTGTGAGGGCTGCTCTCATCCTGGTATTCTGGCGCTTCAGGGCAGGGGACAGCAACTCACAAAGTTCAAGGAAAGTCCCCTTCCGCATGCGAAAGTTTCGCAGCCACTGGGATTCATCCCAGACCTGAAGCACTATACGGTCCCACCAGTCCGTGCTTGTTTCCCGGGCCCAGAATCGCCGTTCCACGATATCCACATGACCCATTGCCACCATGATGTCCTGGGCGCTGGGGCTCGTGGTTTCTGACAGCTCTGTGCTACTCTCCGACTTCAGGCCATCACGGCGGTGTCGTAGCCTCCTCGCCTGATTACTCTTCATCTGCCTCAGGGAAAGGTGTATGATAAGCTGCGAGGTGTTGAGAACGGCCAGAAGTGCAGCGATGGTCGCAGCGTGATCCATGATCGCAGTACTGTGGCGTCCGCGCTCTCACTGACCAGAAAAGTGCGCGAACTGATTTCCCGCCGGCGCTTTCATGGAGGGAGGGAGGGCGTTAGTGACGGACGGATGACGACAAATTTTTTTTACCCAGAAGGCATTGGCGGCTCGACCCAGAATTCCGATGGGCAGCGGGGACTGCGGGA
>NW_020695036.1:0-1361 GCF_002925995.2 Terrapene triunguis
TCTCTACCCTCCAGCATATCAACCTCTCCCCCCCAGCTTAGTGTCATCTGTGAACTTGCTGTGGGTGAAATTCATCACATCATCCAGATCATTCATAAAGTTGTTGAACAAAACTGGCCCCAGGACCAGCCCCTGGGGCACTTCACTTGATACGGGCTGCCAACTAGACATTGAGCCGTTGATCACTACCCATTGAGCCCAACAATCTAGCAAGCTTTCTATCCACCTTATAGTCCATTCATCCAATCCATAGTTTTTTAAACTGTGGTAGACTGTATCAAAAGCTTTTCTAAAGTCAAGATATATCACATCCACCACTTTCCCCATATCCACAGAGCCAGTTATCTCATCATAGAAGGCAACCAGGTTGGTCAGGCATGACTTGCCCTTGGTGAATCCATGTTCACTGTTCCTGATCACCTTCCTCTGCTCCAAGTGTTTCAAAATGAATTCCTTGAGGACCTGTTCAATGATTTTGCCAGGGACTGAAGTGAGGCTGACTAGTCTGTAGTTCCCTTGGTTCTCTTTCTTCCCTTTTTAAAATATGGTCATTATATTTGCCTTTTTCCAATCATCTGGGACCTCCCCCGATCACCATGAATTTTCAAAGATAATGGCCAATGGCTCTGCAATCACATCAGCCAACTCCCTCAGCACTCTTGGATGCGTTAGAGCTGGACCCATGGACTTTTGCATGTCCAGCTTTTCTATATAGTCCTTAACCTGTTCTTTCACCACTGAGGGCTGCTCACCTCCTCCCCATACTGTTTTGCCCAGTGCAGCAGTCTGGAAGCTGACCTTGTCTGTGAAGACAGAGGGAAAAAAAGGATTGAGTACTTCAGCTTCTTCCACATCAGCTGTCACTATGTTGCCTCCCCCATTCAGTAAGCGTCCCACACTTTCCCTGACCTTCTTCTTGTTGTTAACCTACCTGTTAACAACAGGGATACGAAGGGATATGGTTAAGGGATATGAAGGGTAACAAGAACCCTTCTTGTTACCCTTCATATCCCTTGCTAGCTGCAACTCCGATCGTGCCTTGGCCCTCCTGATTACATTCCTGCAAGCACTAGCAATATTTTTATACTCCTCCCTAGTCATCTGTCCAAATTTCCACTTTTTATAAGCTTCCTTTTTGAGTTTAAGCTCACCAAAGATGTCACTGTTAAGCCAAGCTGGTCGCCTACCATATTTGTTATTTTTTCTGAACTTCGGGATGGTTTGTTCCTGTGCCCTCAATAAGACTTTTTTAAAATACAGCCAGCTCTCCTGGCCTCCTTGCCCCCTTTTATTAGCCTCCCAGGGGATTCTGAACATCAGTTCCCTAAGGGAGTCTAAGTCTCCTTTTCTGAAGTCCAGGG
>NW_020695037.1:0-4537 GCF_002925995.2 Terrapene triunguis
CAAAGTAATTCACTTTGGGAAATATAATCCCAACTATACATACACAATGATGGGTCTAAATTACTTGTTATGACTCAACGTGTATAGTTCTCTGGAAACATCTGCTCAATGTGCAGCAGTTGTTAAAAAAGCTAACAGAATGTTAGGCACCATTAGGAAAGGTATAGATAATAAGACATTAAATATGATAATCGCACTTTATAAATCCATGGTATGCTCACACCTTGAATACTGTGAGCAGTTCTGGTCACCCCATCTGAAAAAAGGATATATTAGAAATGAAAAAGGTACAGAGAAGGGCAACAAAAAATATTAATGGTATAGAACAGCTTCCATATGAGGAGAGATTAAAAAGACTTGACTATTCAACTTGGAAAAGAGATGACTAAGAGGGGATATGACAGAGGTCTATAAAGTTATGAATGATGTGGAGAAAGTGAATAAGAAAGTTTTATTTACCCCATAACATAACACAAGAATTATGGGTCACCCAATGAAATGAATAGGCAGCTGTTTTAAAACAAACAAAAGGAAGTACTTCATTTCCAGGGGATGTTGTGAAGGCCAAAACTATAACTGGATTAAAAAAAGAGTTAGATAAATTCATGGAGGATAGGTCCTTCACTGGCTATTAGTCAACATGGTCAGGGATGCAACCCCATGCTCTGGGTGTCTGTAAGCCTTTGACTGCCAGATGCTGGCACTGGACAACAGGGGACAGATCACTTGATGATTGTCCTGGCATTGGCCACTGTCAGAAGACAGGATATTGGGCTAGATGGACCATTGGTCTAACCCAGTATGGCCATTCTTATGTTATTATGTTATTATGCCTGTTGGTGGGGCCAGCAGGCTCAAAGCTTTCTGCACCAGTTCCTTACACGTAGATGGTTTTGTATTACTGGGGTGGGAGTTTCATGTGTTTATGACCCAACTCTAGGGCTTCCATGGACAGAAATAAACTCTTGTTTCTGCTCTATATGGATGTCACACCCATGTTAAACTCAGTTGTCTACAGCCTGAGGAACAAAGAGAGGACGGAACAAGGAAACAAGTCTTTTCACAACATTTGGAAAGGGGTTGGGTGGAATTTTCAAAGATGCCTAGGGAATTAGGTACCTAGATACAATGGGAGCTGGGTACCTAACTCTTAGACTCCTTTGATTATCCCATATATTGCTGTTTTCTCCTAGATTCACAGGTGACTTTAATGGAAAAATCATCATCAGCCTAACTTCAATCCCTGACATAATGTTATAACGCCACCGACTTCGGTGCATTACTCCTGATTTACACTGGGGTGAGTGAGAAGAGAGTCAGCCCCATTGGATTCAACAGAGTTACTCCTGATTAATACCAGGGTGAATGAGAGGAGAACAATTCCTACTGGCTTCAGTGGAGTTACCCCTGATTTATACCAGATGGCTCAGAAAAAAATGAGAGTTACAGAGAATTAATATGATAAAACTAATTTCTCCATACTAATTTCCACCTACTGTTACTCACATCTTCTTGTTAATTGTTTGAAATGGGCCACTCTGTTTACATTGTCATCATTACCACTTCAAAAGTGATTTTTCCTCCCTTGGTATTCTATTGTTGAGATTAGCCCACTTCCACTTTAATTGCATTGTCTCGTTAGCACTGACTCCCCGCTTGGTAAGGCAACTCCCATCTTTTCATGTACTGTGTATATATACCTGTCTACTGTTTTTTTCCACTCCATGCATCTTATGAAGTGGGGTTTAACCCACGAAAGCTTATGCCCAAATAAATTTATTAGGCTTGGTCCACACTGGGGCGAGGGATGGATATAGGAAACGCAACTTCAGCTACAAGAATAGCGTAGCTGAAGTCGACGTTTCCTATATCGAACTAAAAATACCTACTTCGGGTCCACGTGGCGCAGGCAGGCTCCCCCGTCGACAGCGCTTCCTCCTCTCGGCGAGCAGGAGTTCCGCAGTCGACGGGGGAGCGCTTCTGGGATCGATCTATCGCGTCCAGATGAGACGCAATAAATCGATCCCAGAAGATCGATCTCTACCCGCCGAATTAGGCGGGTAGTGTGGACCAGCCCTTAGTCTCATCATTGTTTTTGCCAATACAGACTAACACAGCTACCACACTGAAATCTAAGGTTTGTGAGAACCTGATTTTCCTCTGGTTCATGATGGTTTGATTCCATTGACTTCAGTGGAGTTTCTCCTGATGTTTCATCCTTGTGTGGGTGACAGTGAACTGATTTGTGTGTATTTGCATGCTATATTTTCCCCATTAGTATTTAGTTTAAAATGTGTATGCTGGTCTAAGTTCACCCCGGGTGTAACTAGGATAAATTTGGTCCAGTTAATTAAATACAAAAAGATGATTGCAAAGAATCACAGGGCATTTTAACACACCATATTGCAAACACAATATATAACATGCAATTGGAAAATTACAAAGCAATAAAGTTAGGAGGGAAGTATCATTTGTACCTCTGGCATCCAGAGGTCATGTACATATTCATTATTCATTGAATATTATTCACTGAAACATAATGCAAAGCAGAGGAAATTGACTTAATTGCATTACCTGCTGTCATAACTATAAAGGGAAGGGCAACAGCCCTCCTGTGTACAATAGTATAAAATCCCTCCTGGCCAGATACTCCAAAATCCTTTTACCTGTAAAGGGTTAAGAAGCTTAGGTAACCTGGCTGACACCTGACCCAAAGGACCAATAAGGGAACAAGATACTTTCAAATCTTGGTGGGGGGAAGGCTTTTGTTTGTGCTCTTTGTTTTGGTGGGAGTTCGCTCTTGGGACTAAGAGGGACCAGACATCAATCCAGGCTCTCCAAATCTTTCTGGACAAGTCTCTCATATTTCAAACTTGTAAGTACAGCCAGGCAAGGCGTGTTAGTTTTATCTTTGTTTTCTCAACTTGTAAATGTACCTTTTGCTAGGGTGTTTACCTCTGTTTGCTGTAACTTTGACCCTAAGGCTAGAGGGGGGTCCTCTGGGCTCTTCAAGTTTGATTACCCTGTAAAGTTATTTTCCATCCTGATTTTACGGAGATGACTTTTACCTTTTTCTTTAATTAAAAGCCTTCTTTTTAAGAACCTGATTGATTTTCCTTGTTTTTAGATCCAAGGGGGTTGGATCTTGATCCACCAGGAGTTGGTGGGAGAAAGGAGGGGGGGGTTAATTTCTCCTTGTTTTAAGCTCCAAGGGGTTTGAATCTGTATTCACCAGGGAATTGATGAAGAGTCTCTCAAGGCTACCCAGGGAAGAGAATTAGCACATTGGAAGTGGTGGCAGCGAACCAGATCTAAGCTGGTAGTTAAGCTTAGAAGTTTTCATGCAGGCCCCCACATTTGAACCCTAAAGTTCAGAGTGGGGAAGGAGCCTTGACATGGTGACAGAGCTGGAATCATTTTAAAGCAAAAGCCAGTAAGATTTTTTTTCTCCTTTCTAGCTGCTTGGAAAGCAGAGCTGAAGGTAGATGCATATCTTATCTATCCTTGCCTGAATGCAGAGGTGTTAAGTTTTTTTAACAAGGGTCTTTGTTAAGAGAAGGGTTCAAGCAGTGAGCAAACAGCTGGCAAAAGGAATTTACAAACTGAATTGTTTTTTTTTCTTTCTACCTCTCGGGGATAGCTAGTTAGAAAGTCTCTGTTACATAAGCAGCCCTGAGCTGAGTGCATCCCAGTTTCAGTGAACTGCAGAGGGGTGTGGCCCAGCACAAGAAAACAGGAAAATGACTACCAGTGAAGCAGTTAACAAACTAGAACGGGCCAGACTAGAAGCAGAAGAAAATGAAAAAAAACCATCAGAGACTGCTCCAATTAAAAAAACTCAAGAAAAGCGCTGCTAAAAAAGCTATGAAGCAAAAAAAAAAAAAAAAAAAAAAAGATGGAGGGAAAAAAAAGAAAGAGGAAGCATAAACTAAAATTAGCAAGGGCTAGGCAAAATAATCCAGCCAACCCTAGCAACCCCTCTCCAGGTACCGCTTCCAATCCCAGAAAATTCCCCACCTACAAGGCAGGCGATGATACTGAGGCCTTCTTAGAAAATTTTGAAAGGGCCTGCCTTGGGTACAGCATCACTACAGACCAGTACATGGTAGAGCTGAGGCCGCAGCTCAGTGGACACTTAGCAAAGCTGGCAGCTGAAATGCCTAAGGAACACATAAACAGTTATAAACTTTTTAAAAACAAGGCCAGAATCAGAATGGGGCTAACACCCGAGCATGCCCGTCGGCGGTTCAGAGCCCTTAGGTGGAAACCAGACGTGTCATTTACCCAACATGCCTACCACATTGGGAAAAATTGGGATGCCTGGTTATCAGGAGCAAATATTAAATCTACAGAAGAGTTGCCCTTCCTAATGCAAATGGAGCAGTTTTTAGAGGGTGTTCCTGAGGAAATAGAAAGGTACATCCTAGATGGGAAGCCCAAAACTGTAACCGAGGCGGGGGAGATTGGAGCCAAATGGGTGGAGGTGGCAGAAAAGAAAAAAACTAGTAGCAGTTGGAGCGAATATCAGAAGGGGCAA
>NW_020695038.1:0-205 GCF_002925995.2 Terrapene triunguis
GACAGGAGAGCCGGCCCCAGGCCCCCGATGGGACAGCCGGCTCCAGGGACCCAACGGGAGAGCCGGCCCCAGGCCCCCGACGAGAGAGCCGGCCCCGGGGACCCGACAGGAGAGCTGGCCCCAGACCCCCGGACGAGACAGCCGGCCCCAGGCCCCCAACGGGAGAGCCGGCCCCAGGCCCCCGACGGGAGAGCCGGCCCCGGGG
>NW_020695038.1:215-9765 GCF_002925995.2 Terrapene triunguis
CAGGCCCCCGACGGGAGAGCCGGCCCCAAGCCCCGCGACGAGACAGCAGGCCCCGGGGACCCGACGGGACAGCCGGCCCCAGACCCCCGACGGGAGAGCCGGCCCCAGACCCCCGACGGGAGAGCCGGCCCCAAGCCCCCCGACGGGAGAGCCGGCCCCAGACCCCCGACGGGACAGCCGGCCCCAGACCCCCGACGGGACAGCCGGCCCCAGGCCCCCGACGGGAGAGCAAACCCGCCCGGTGCCAGCAAACCCGCCCTGCCGTGGGGTCCCAGTCCAGAGGAGAGGCAGTCCCAGCCCTGTGCCAGGCCCTGGCCCAGCCCCAGCCAGGGCAGTTGGAGGAGGCACAGCCCCACCCCAAGGGATGCCCAGCCCCAGCCTGCGGGAAGCCTCCAGCTGCCTGGGCCCGTTCAGCAGGGAACTCCCCTGGGCTGGGCGCAGCCTCCAAGCCGCCCATGCCCTTCGCCCGCAGGCTGGAGCAATCGCCAGGCCCCATGTGCCCCTGTCCTAGCCCCAGCGAAGGAGAACCCCAGGGCCCAGCTCCACAGCCGCCCCTCCCCAGCCCCACACAGGGCATGCCGCCCCCACTCCCCCCGCGCTCACCTGGGAGGCAGCGCAGGTCCCGAAGGCCCTGAAGATCACGTCCACCACCCTCTGCGAGGTCAGCACGTTGCCTCCCACCACGGCAGCCTCCGGGGACGGGTCCAGGATGGAGCCCTTGGGAATGAGAACCTGCACCGGGGCCAGGCAGCCCTGCCGTGGGGGAGAGGGCGTTAGGCAACCCCGAGCACCCCCGCCCCTCTGGCCTCCGCCGAGCCAGGGCTGAACCCACGGCTCCAGGCCAGTGCGCAGCCATAGGGGGCATACAGCGGGCCTACAGCTCCCAGCGCGCCCTATGCCAGCCCCAAACCTGGTGCCACCCAGAGACCTCAGCTACCAGCGCCCGTGCCACCCAGAGACCTCAGCTCCCAGCGTGCCCTGTGCCAGCCCTGGTGCCACCCAGGGACCTCAGCCCCCAGCGCCCTGTGCCAGCCCTGGTGCCACCCAGAGACCTCAGCTCCCAGCGCCCTGTGCCAGCCCCAGCCCCGGTGCCACCCAGAGACCTCAGCTCCCAGCGCCCTGTGCCAGCCCCGGTGCCACCCAGAGACCTCAGCCCCGGTGCCACCCAGAGACCTCAGCTCCCAGCACCCTGTGCCAGCCCCGGTGCCACCCAGAGACCTCAGCTCCCAGCATCCTGTGCCAGCCCCGGTGCCACCCAGAGACCTCAGCTTCCAGCACCCTGCCCCAGCCCCGGCCCCACTCAGAGACCGCAGCTCCCAGCCCTGCTGTACCCCGGCCTGCAGCACCCCATCTCGGCTCAAGGAGGAGCCGTGCATGCAGGGACCTGGGGACAGCTGCGCTCTGCTGCGTGTCACGCCCTTGGGATCCCTGGCATGGGGGCACAGTCTGGGGGGAGATGCCCTGGCTCCCCCCTGCTCCTGTGTAAAGGGGCTCAGGCACATGCCCCCCAACACCCTCCATTCTGCCCTGCAGACCCCGCTTCCCCCTGGCCTGGGGCCTCACCCCTGAGACCAGCCAGGGGACAGTGACTGGCTGCTGTGTGCTAGGAGTTTGCTGGGTCTCAGCTCAGTCTGTAGTGGGCAGGTCTCCCCCCAACACTAACTGTCCAGTTGCTAGCACGGACCGAAGGGGGAGCAGGCTGGGGGGAGCCGAACCCCCTGTCACGGACTCACAGATCATGCCCACTCTTGGCCCCGTGCGGTCCGTGGGGGGTGCCCCTTTCAGTGCGACAGCCCTTCTCGGGGGTCCACTCTCTCTCGGTGTTAGGCCCCTCCACCTCCTGGAGCTGCACCTCTCTGAGCCTTAGCACGTCTCTGCCGTGAGCCCCCCCGAAGGGGTTGATGCCCCCTGTTCTCTAGACTGGAGTGACTCTCAGACAGCGTAAAACAGGAGGGTTTATTGAGAGTTGAACACAGCACAGGAAACTCTCAGGGCCTCAGGCCTGGCCTCCCTCAGCCCAGCACGTCCCAGTCCTACCCCCTCCGCATGCAAACCATTGAAACCCCACTGAAAACAAGAAAACAAACAAGAAAATCCCCCACTTCCTCACACACCCACACACACCCGGCGCCCCAGGGCGGGGCCCCACCTGGTTGAGTGGGATGTCCTGGCCCACCATGCAGCGCAGGCAGTAGATCAGTGCCGAGAGGGTGATGGCGCGGGGCGCGTTGCAGTTCCCATGCACCTCGGGGCCAGAGCCGGAGAAATCAAACACTGCGCTGCCCTGCGGAGAGCTGGGCTCAGAACGGGGCTCTGCCTCTCCCCCCCCCCCAAGGGGGCCCCCCCGCCCCCCGGCCCCCCCTCCCCCCCGCCCGGGTCAGCCCAGCACCCACCTCCCCCATCAGAGTTGCCCCGATATCCTAGCTCCTCCCTCCTCCCCCACAGATTCACCCCCCCGAGTCACCCCCAGCCCCCTCCCTGCTCACTCATCAGATGGGAGGTTACCTCTGCCCCTGGGTCCCCCACCTTTGGGTTAACTCTCCTCCTGCCAGCTGGCTCCCCCCAACTCTCTCATCCTCCTGCTATTGCCCCAGTTCCTCCCCCTGCAGATCCCCCTCCCCCCAAGAGCTCCTGACATCAGCCCCGACCCCCAGCAGAGGGGCCTGGCTCACCTCCTGTGGGTCCACCTCCACCTTCAGCCGGATGGGGGAGCCGTCGTCCATGTGGTCCTGCGCCTGCACTGCCATGGGGCGCGTCGCTCCCCCCAAGCGAGCGGCGAAGTCCTTCAGCATGTCCCGCACCACCACCTCCGCGTTGGCCTGTGGGGCAGAGCGGGGCAGTGAGGGGGGCTGGGGGCTACGCCAGGGCCGGGGCGCGGCTGGGAACGGGACGTGGGGGGCAGGGGAGCCCAGGGGTCCCCCTGCTTTGCACACAGATCAGGGCACACCAGCCCCAGGAACCCAGACCAGGCCCCTCTCCTGCAGCCCCCCCTTACCTGGATGTGTGCCATGTAGGCCTGCACCACCTCCAGCCCGTACAGGCCAATCAGCTCGCTCACCAGCTGGATCCCCTTCTGATTGGCCGCCACCTGCGCCTGTAGGTCCGACAGGTTGTCCTGGAGTTTGCGGGTGCCGCTGCTGCCTGGGATGCGGCCGGGAGCCATCAGGGCCTCGGTCACAGCTGCTGAGAGGAAGGGCAGGTGTGAGCGGGCCCCTGGAGACAGGTGCCAGCATGCACCATGGGCTGCACTGCATGCTGGGATATTCACTCCCCACGCGGCACACTGGTTCCCAGGGTCTCGATTGGGCAGGACGGTGCTATCGGGGGACGAGATCTACCCAATCCCCAGCCTGGGCCTTGGGGAGGCAAACACCCAATGAACAAATCCTGCACCCCCCGCAGGGCTCGGAGACCGAGCCCACCCACCCTGCTGGCATGGAAGGGGAGCTCATGCCAGGGTCAGGAAGACAGCTCCCCCGCGGCCAGAGCGCAGGGATCCCTTCGGGGGTCTCCCATCCGCATGCAAATCCAGCCCAAGGCTGCTTAGCTGCTCCCCCCAGCTCATGCATGGAGCCCCCATCCTGCCCCCCAGCAGACTCACCCTCCTCCTGGAAGACTCCGTCCTTCACCAACTTAAAGGAGACGAAGACAGCGCCTTCCTCCTGCAGTGCCTTGGAGTGTGGGGGCATGGAGCCGGGCGTGATGCCGCCGATGTCCGCGTGGTGCCCACGGCTGGCGACGAAGAACACGGGCCTTGGCACCCCTGGCCAGAACACCTGGGAGGGGAGAGCAGCTGGAATCGGGGCCAGGGACCCACATGCCCTGCAGGGGCTCAGGGCGGGGCACAGCAAGGTGTGGGGCAACCCCCATCCGCTACCCCTGCCTTTGGGCCACCCGCTGCCCTGAGTCACCAGCCTGCCAGCCCCGCTTGGCCCCTGGCCTCTCTGTTGAGGCCACAGTGCCCTGGGGGCTGGCACCTCTGGGGTGGGGACAGCTGCCTGCTCAGAAATGGGCTGAGACCCATAAACTCATGTCACTCGTGGGCCCCAGGGCTGCCCCCAGACAGAGAACGGCTCCTGGCTGGATCTGACATGGGGAGCTGCAGCCCAGCGGCACCAGCTGCCCCTTGCCCGGGCCCTGCCGGTGGTACTCACAGGTGTGATGACAGTCAGGTCTGGGAGGTGGCTGCCCCCCGCACATGGGTGGTTGCTGAGGATCACATCGCCCTCGTTCAGGTCAGCCCCGAGGTTCCGGATCTGAAACGGCACCGAGAGCGGCGCTCAGGGGCCGCCCAGGGGGAGCCACAGGCCCAGCCCACGAAGCGCAGAGCAAGGGTGCAGGGGGATGCCAAGGAGGTGTGTGCTGCGGTTACGCCTACCTGGAACTGGACGGCCTCCTGCATGGCACCCAGGTGCACGGGGATGTGGGGAGCGTTGGACACCAGCCCCCCGTCCGGCCCGAAGAGGGCACACGAGAAGTCCAGCCGCTCCTTGATGTTGGTGGAGATGGCCATTCTCTGCAGGCTCCGGCCCATCTGCTCTGCAGGGCGAGATGAAGCGACTGCTACCGACGCCAAGGAGGGAGCTGTTCCATAGGAATCCCAGCCCCACGGGCACCCCCCATGGCCACGCACCCACCCTTCCCACAACCCAGGCAGCTCAGCAGGCTGGGCAGAGTCCCCCTCCATCCCTGCCTCCAGCTGGCATCACGGGTCCGTCTCTCCCCCACTTCCCCAGCACCAGCCTGTCTGCACTTCGCATCAGTGCCACACGCTCTCCGTGCACGAGCCTTCTTCACCGCCACTCCAGCGGCCTCTGTATCATGGACCCGGCAGCTCCTCCCAAATCTCAGCCACAAACGCCTCTCACCTCCCTGTCCTACAAGCCGCTCAGAGCCCCACACCCCCTGACTGAACCGGGGCGACCCTTGGGCGACAGTGTGTTTGAAAGATGCTGTTTGAAATGCAGCTGCCTCGGGGGTGGAGCATGGAACAGCTAGGTAACAGCCACACAGCAGGGCTCTTCAGCAGCTTGGGACAGGAAGTGAAGGAGAGTCTGTGCTCCAGCTGAAGCTGCGGGGGGGATTTGGAGAGACAGAAGGAGCTCCACCTGATTAGAATGGGGCCAGGACAGTGGGATTAACACCCCAACTCTGGGGTACGTGTTCCAGAGATCCTAGCAACACATCCAGCTGTGCAGCGCCCCCTAGTGTTGCACTAGGGTCAGCACTAACTGCAAGGGGACCTCCTGGGCCCCCCATGCTGCTCCCAGCAGCTTCTGGCATCCTGGGAAGTCTCCCATCCAAGCACTGCCCTGCCCAGCCCCCCGGGCTTGTGGGAGGGGCCCAGCTGAGAGCACTCAAAGTGGGGATTTTCTGTAGTATCTTTATGAAGCCTAAGTGTGGCTCAGTTTCCTCTATATGGCGACCGTCGTGGGGGCAGGAGGGGGAAGGAAAGGGCTGTTTTGTCTGAAATGGTGAGGGGCTGCTAAGGCCTAGCGATCGGAGCCAGACTCAGGCGTCCGGACGGGGTTGGCGTGAGAGCAAGGCTGGAGCAGGACTAGGAACAGGGTGGGCCTGGGCCCAAGAGCAGGGCTGGAGCAGGCTCAGGCTGGGGGCTCTGTTGTCACTGTCAGGCAGGAGAGAGTTCCAGGCCCTGGCGTCACACTGAGCAGACTGAGCTGCTGCTCCTCCCGTGGGGCTTATATACCTGCCCTGGGAGTCACAGCCCAGCTCCTGGCTGGGGGGCTGGCTGGCGCCTGGCACAGGAGTGACTCCTCACCTCACATGTGCTCTCGGGGCAGGCTGAGGCCTGGGTTTGAATGGTGCCCAGTTGTCTGAGCCGGGAGAGGTCTCTGGAAAGGACTGGCCCAGCCGACCCCACAGCAGTGAACGATGGCAAAGCCTGCAGCAGGACAGTGGCACCTGGCACCCAAGGCCTAGGGGGGAGAGGGGTTTCCCCACCTCTCTGCAGGGAGGCTCATAAGCAAAGTAAGCTGTCATGGGATAAGAGGGAAAGTCCTCTCCTGGATCGGTAACTGGTTAAAAGACAGGAAACAAAGGGTAGAAATAAATGGTCCATTTTCAGAATGGAGAGAGAGTTAAATAGTGGTGTCCCCCAGGGGTCTGTACTGGGCCCAGTGCTGTTCTACATATTCATAACTGATCTGGGAAAAGGGGTAAACAGTGAGGTGGCAAAGTCTGCAGATGATACAAAACTACTCAAGATAGTTAAGTCCCAGGCAGACTGCAAAGAGCTACAAAGGGATCTCAGAAAACTGGGTGCCTGGTCTGTTAGTGATGGTAATATAGTCTTTAGGACTGCAAATTTGCCTGAGATAAAATTCTGGGTTTCGTTTGCCCATTTGACTTACTAACATGTGTGAACAAGGAACAAGGTCACTGGTGTTGCTTCTGCCCACAGCCAGATGGGGTTTTTAGTATAATGAGAAAAGATACGGAATAGAGCTGAAGTGTTGCTGGGTCTGGTGTACAACTCCCCTCCCAAGCCAAGGTCAAGGAAACTGTCAGGAGGGGCAAAGGGAGCTGAGGAGGGGAGGCATAAGAAAAGCCGAAGAAAAGCCTGGCCTCACTCCCTACCCTTCCCTTGGGGTACAAGAGAGGTGGTACCGAAGCCCCCAGACTCTCAACCCTCCAAAATGGAACATGACCATAAATGGTAAAGGTGGTGCCTGGGGCGTGCACTATAGGCATAACTGACCTGTTAATAAAGAGGAGGGGGACAGGGAAAAGCTCTGCTGGTGTACAGAGCTGTGGATTATGCTTGTTTGGTAACCCCAATAAACATGGCATTGCCTGCACTTTGGACTCTGGCCTTCTGCTTTCTGTCTGGGTGACAAGAACCAAGGGAGGAGGAGGGGAAGCCCTAACGTGGGCAGCAGAATGGCAGGTGAAATTCAATGGTGATAAATGCAAAGTAATGCACATTGGAAAACATCATCCCAACTCTACATACAAATTTACGGGGTCTAAATTAGCTGTTACCACTCAGGAAAGAGATCTTGGAGTCATTGTGGATAGTTCTCTGAAAACATCCACTCAATGTGCAGCGGTAGTCAAAAAAGCGAACAGAATGTTGAGAATCATTGGGAAAGGGATAGATAAGAAGACAGAAAATATCACGTTGCCTTGAATACTGTGTGCAGATCTGGTCACCCCATCCCAAAAAAGCGACATTAGAATTGGAAAACGTACATATGAAGAGAGATTAACAAAACTGGGACTTTTCATCTTAGAAAAGAGATAACTAAGGGAGGATATAATAGAGGTCTAAAAATCATGAATGATGTGGAGAACGTGAATAGGGAAGTGTCATTTACCCCTTCACATAACACAAGAACCAGGGGTCACCCAATGAAACTAGAATCATAGAACCACAGGGTTAGAAGGGACCGCAACAGCCACCTAGTCTAACCCCCTGCTGAGATGCAGGATTTGTTGTTTCTAAACCAGCCACTAACAGGCAGCAGATTTAAAACAAACATAAGGAAGTATTTTTTCACACAACACACAGTCAACCTGTGGAGCTCCTTGCCAGAGGATGTTGTGAAGGCCAAGACCATAACAGGGCTCAGAAAAGAACGAGAGAATTTCCTGGACGACACACGTGGAGACAGGGCCTGGGTGCTGGCCTGGTGCCGCAGCCTCACCTGCAATGCCCATGAAGCGGTGGGAGAAGATGGAGAGTTGGATGGTGTCGAGCTGGGTGCTGATGGGGCCCTGCTTCTCGGAGCCCACGGCAATGCTGATGTCCCCATGGCGGGTGATGGAGGCCGTGCAGCCCGGCTCGATGAGGATGGTGCTGAGGGACGAGGCTGGGTTACTGCACACGCCCGTGGGAGGGTCCCCCAGGGCAGCACTTCCCATCACCCCCCAGGACATCCATCATCACCCACCTCCAGAACTCCCTGAAGCACCTGCACGGCCTCTCGCGCAGGAGGGACGGAGACTTCCCCAGCCACACAGCAAGTCAGAGGCTGGGCTGGGAACAGCACCCAGGAGCGCTGACCACCGATCTCAGGCCCGCCCAGCTCTACCCTCTCAACACCGGGCCCAGAACCCAGGCGTCCTGATGCCCAGCGCCCTGCTTTAACCACTGGCCCAGGTTCTCCCCCCAGCAATGGGAATAGTACCCAAGTGTCCGGGCTCCATCTACCCCCCTCCCACCTGTTCTTATCGATGATGATGCTGGGGCCAGGGATGGAGTGGTCCCAGGACAGATCCTCCAGCAGGTACACGCAGGTGTCCAGGTAGCCATCAGCGAAATAGCAGCGGGTCACCTGCCCAGGGAGAAGAGGGGATGCCCTGAGAGTGCCTGGGCCCAGGTTCCCCCAACCCCGCCCCGTTGTGCATCACTTAACAGGGAACCCCCCCCCTGCGCCCCGGCATAGATGGAGCCAGTGTCTCAGCAGTTCAGACTGATGGGCCAGGCCAGGCAAGACCCAGGCACTGATCCTGCCCTGCCCCAGAGGAGCCATCTGGAGCCACAGGGCAGAGCTCAGCGCAGTCAGCCACGCCTGGGCCCCTGCACTCAGCACCCCGCGGGCCTGTGCTGCCCGGGAGAGGTGCCCGTTGTGCCGCACCGCGTGCCCTGCCCCCGGGGCAGGGCTGTCTGGGAAGAGCTGAGCCCCCGGGATCTGCTCCAAGGCAGGGCATGGGGGAGGACCAGCAGATCACTGACTGGCGGGGGCATTGTGGGATTGCCCTGGGATAGGTGTGCTCCATCCCAGAGCCTGCCTGTCCCTAGGCAGGGAGGGAGCAATCCCCTCTCCACAGCCCCAGGGGGGGAGAGGGGCGCACACGGCGGGGTGGGAGAGTGCTGCTGCCTGCGTCTCACCGTCTCCACACGGGCGGGTCTGCCACTGGCCGCGACTGGCTCATCCTGGCCAGTCCCGGTGCTGCCAATGCCTCGCACACGCACGTCATCCACCACCACAGGGCGCCCAGGGATGGTGAAGCCAAACTCCTTCAGGTACCTGCAAGGCCAGGCAACTGTTAGTCCAGACACATGCTGCACCGGGGCTGCAGAGACGCCTAGCAGCCCAGCACGTGGCTGGGAACAAACCCCACTGCACCCCTTGCGGGGAAGCCGAGGGCGCTGGGGGCAAGGCAGGGGTCCTCTGGGCCACAGGTGGGACAGGGGCAGTGGCCTGGCAGCCACAAGGCAAGTCTCCAGCGAGCCCTGGGCAGGTGCTGCCCACTAACCCCTGGGCCCTCAGGATCGTGCCACGGTGCATGTCAGTCGTTCTGGGAGAAGCACTGGGCAGCAACTCCTCCCCCCAGTGCCTAGGCAGCCCCCGCCCCAGTGCTGCAGGGGGGAAGGAGGGGCCCAGGCCCCCGCGTGGGGCAAGGGACACCCACCTGCTGCAGAAGGCGGCACGGAAGTCCCCGGCCCGGCAGGAATCGGACGTGGCCGGGTGCCCCTTGGCCGAGCACATGAGGGCGCAGTCCGTGTGCTCGTAGCGCAGGTGCAGGAAGGGCTGCGTACAGATCTGAGACCTGGGCAGGAAGGGGGGGTTAGCTGGGGGGGGGG
>NW_020695039.1:0-1163 GCF_002925995.2 Terrapene triunguis
GGAACACCCTGCACCCTCATGTTCATCCTTATAATATGATTGTGTAGTATCCAATGCAAAGTTTGTCATGTTGGGTGTCTTTGGAATGTTCATGTTGCACTGATCATCATTGTTATACACCTCTGCCCCAATATAACATGAGTTTGGATACAACGCGGTAAAGCAGTACTCTGGGGGGAGGGGGGGCGGGGCTGCGCACTCCAGCGGATCAAAGCAAGTTCGATATAACGCAGTTTCACCTATAACTCGGTAAGATATTTTGGCTCCTGAGGACAGCGTTATATCGAGGTAGAGGTGTAGTAATGTACCAGTTGTAAATTCATGTATATAGGTATGAGGCTGAAAATGTATCCTCAAGGCTTAAAACAAGCCCAGACAAAACGCTTCAGAAGCAGAGGGACAGGTCATACCTCATGTCAAGGCTGCTTCACCACTCTGAACTTTAGGGTACAGATGTGGGGGCCTGCATGAAAACTTCTAAGCTTAACTACCAGCTTAGTTCTGGTCCGCTGCCACCACTCTCGATGCTAATTCCCTTCCCTGGGTAGCCTTGAGAGACTCTTCACCAATTCCCTGGTGAATACAGATCCAAACCCCTTGGATCTTAAAACAAGTAGAAATTAACTATCCCCCCTCCTCCCTTTCACCAACTCCTGGTGGATCAAGATCCAACACCCTTGGATCTAAAAACTAGGAAAATCAATCAGGTTCTTAAAAAGAAGGCTTTTAATTAAAGAAAAAGGTAAAAATCATCTCTGTAAAATCAGGATGGAAAATAACTTTACAGGGTAATCAAACTTAAAGAGCTCAGAGGACCCCCCTCTAGCCTTAGGTTCAAAGTACAGCAAACAGAGATAAACACTCTAGCAAAAGGTACATTTACAAGTTGAGAAAACAAAGGTAAACTAACACGCATTGCCTGGCTGTTTACTTACAAGTTTGAAATATGAGAGACTTGTTCAGAAAGATGTGGAGAGCCTGGATTGATGTCTAGTCCCTCTTAGTCCCAAGAGTGAACAACCCCCAAAAACAAAGAGCACAAACAAAAGCCTTCCCCCCCACCCAAGATTTGAAAGTATCTTGTCCCCTTATTGGTCCTTTGGGTCAGGTGTCAGCCAGGTTACCTGAGCTTCTTAACCCTTTACAGGTAAAAGGATTTTGGA
>NW_020695040.1:0-3974 GCF_002925995.2 Terrapene triunguis
TGCGAGGCGTTGAGAACGGCCACAACTGCAGCGATGGTCGCAGCGGGATCCATGATCGCAGTGCTGTGGCGTCCGCGCTGTCACTGATCAAAAAGTGCGCGAACTGATTTCCCGCCGGCGCTTTCAGGGAGGGAGGCAGGGCGGTAGTGACTGACGGATGACGACAGTTACCCAAAAGCACCCTCGCCACAATTTTTTTACCCAGAAGCCATTGGGGGCTCGACCCAGAATTCCACTGGGCAGCGGGGACTGCGGGAACTGTGGGATAGCTGCCCACAGTGCACTGCTTCCAATGTCGACGCTTTCCCTGGTAGTGTGGACTGACAAAGTCGAATTACTGTCCTTAGTGTAGACACACACGTTCGACTTTCTAATATCGATTGCACATATTCGATTTAACTAAAATCGAACTACTCTCGTAGTGTAGACATACCCTTAGGCAAATTGCCACCAGAGAGATAAATAAGATCACTTGTTTAAGTTATGTATCTTCCTGTCTGGAGGCAGAACACTCCATCTTTTACATGTTACACTTACCAAGTGTATTTGGAGAGAGGTTGTAGTGGGTAAGCCTCCCTCCTTGGTCAAGTAAGAAAATAAAAGGTACTGTGACCTGAGCTGTCCTTCTGAGTTTGATAGTTAATGCCATGGTCTTATTTTCCCCCATCAAGTATTATCAATATAATTTCCCACTTTTGGTCTACGTCTGCTAATTGGCTTAAATGACCATCCCCTCTAATCACTGAATGCTCATTCCAAAGGGCATATGTGGAGAACAAGGGAAATCTGTATTGCTATATAATTTTGGTTTACCTGCTTGATTCTGTCTGACTAAACAGTGAATTAAAAGGCATGGTTAGGAAGAGCATGCAAGAAACAAAACAATAGTTAGAAGATCTCTCAGGGTAAACAATTTCTAGGGAATAATGGGTGGGCAACCAAGTGGGAGGAGGTTCTTTTCAGGCACCAACAAAAAGTTACACAGTTGTATTATCAGTGCCAGAGTCTAGAGATCAAAAGGACCATAAACAGTTAATTCAGCTGTTGGAACTTAGATGCTGCTAGTGAGAGACACAGGCAGAGAATGCAGGAGGGCAGTCTGTCTCCGCCTGAGGCGAAGGATGGGATTGCAGGTAGGAGGGAGAGAATCTGGGTTAAGTGTGACCTTCATAAACTTGCAAGGAAAGGATAAAGTGTAGGTAAGACCAGATGTGTAATAGCTTTTGTTGTCTTAACCCATTTCTCTTTGGTTGGATAAACATACATGAAGCTGTTTGAGTTGCTTTAATCAGTCACTGGTCAGACTCTACTGGACAGAAGTTTCTTGCAGATGCTAAATACAATTGGACCTGTTGGGTTAACACAGTTGGAAACAAGGGGGGCAGCAACCCAGATAGTCAGTCCAACCAAGATTGAACTGTAGGCTTCTACCCTTGAGAGAAGTGAAGCCTGTTGCCTGAGGGGTGCACTTGAGGGACTACAAAGGTATTTAAGGTGCAGCTTGCCTTTAACTATGATGGCATATGAGGGGGGGGAATGACCCCTACTTCCTTTTTACTGCCTGAAGAGAAAGATGAATTCTAATTTCTTCACCAATGTCTTGCTTTCCAAGAGCATACAGGGCCTTGATATAGCTCTTGTATTTTGATTACAGGGACAGAAGCTGACATTGGTATTCTGCCAAGAACTATGGATATGTTGTTTAAAAACATTCGTGGCAAACTGTATCCAGATATGGACTTCAAACCCCTTCGATGTAGAGATTATATAAGGCTGACAAAAGAACAAGTGAGAGAAGAAATTGCTGTTAAAAATTCAATACTTCGTCTAATGAAAGAGGTATGGCAGAATTTTTTTGTATAGCGCGCGTGCACATAGAGCATGTGTGTGTGTGTGTATACACACTTTAAAAAAAATACTGACTTACTGAGTTTGTAAGGTTGATCTTCTTTTCATGAAAATAAGGTGAGGCAGCAGTCAAATATGGATGTGGCTAAATGTTTGGATATGGAAACTTGTAGAAATGAAAAGGAAGACTTGGAACAGGAAGATGGGATTTAGGTAAACTGGCGTAAAGTATAAGGAGTGGATTTAAATGGGTTTTCTGATGGCACTTCATCTAATTATTCCTACCTTTGCTGCTGGTCTGCCCTGGAGTATAGTGACGCAGCACTGGATTCTTGAGTTGTGGTAAGAAAAAATAGTTATCTGGAATGCTGACGTTCCAGAGTGGCCTAGTCTTCTGTTAACATAAACATCCAATAGCTGAGTGACTCGAAATGTAAATGGCATCTATCGTGATATAGAAACAAAATTCTAAAGTGCATGGAACATCACAAATAAAAATGAACAGGAGGTGGGAAGTTGAGGCTACCCGGAGAGGGTTGCCATTTCTTTATAAAGTCAGGAAAGATGGCAGTAAAATCTCTTAAACGTGATTACAAACTTGTGTAAAGAGAGCACAGAAAATAACACTGCTCTACAGCCAAAATGCTTCTGAAATAAATGTAGTCAAACTTTACTAATTCTGGGTCACTGAGAACAAAAATGATGCTTAAAATTGTTGATTGGCTCTAGTTTTCAAGATATGCTATTGGGTCAGTATATACGACCCTTGACTTGGGAATGGCGGAGGATAAGTGAGTTATAAAGGGAAGGGATCTCAATTTAAACCAGAAATGACTAAAATACATCTTTGACTGGATCTATGAATAAATCTATGACTGGGTTGGACAGTAATTGCTTTTTAGGCAAAACAATGAATGATGCAATCTGAAGCTGGTATTGCGTCATACATGATATGAATTGCATCATGTTATTCCTAGAAGTCATGGATGATGCAATCATAACGAAGCTTACATCATACTGCTGAACAAATTGCCCTATATCAGCTCTAGAAATCATACGGTGTCGTACTATCTTATTTGTCAGTGTTTGATTTTGCAAAGGGACACATTTCTGTTTAGCCAAAGTGAGCAGAGATGCCTCGTACTTGTGTGAACAGTGCAGATAACTTCTGCTATGTTTGTGGTGAAGTGACTTTTTTGCATCACAATAGCGCAGTATAACTACTATGGTTAAGAAAGCCTATCACCTTTATTTTGGCTGCAAAATTGGAGATCAGGACAAGAGGTGGGCCCCACACATATGCTGCAACACTGGTGCAACACATCTTCGCCAGTGGTTGAACAGGAAAAGGAAATCTATGCCTTTTTGCAGTGCCAATGATTTGGAGAGAGCCAACAGATCATACCAGCAATTGTTACTTCTGCATGGTGCCTCCAGTTGGGAAAGGT
This sequence comes from Terrapene triunguis, assembly GCF_002925995.2. NCBI lineage: Eukaryota > Metazoa > Chordata > Testudines > Emydidae > Terrapene > Terrapene triunguis. The sequence goes on from NW_020695040.1 coordinate 3,297, forward strand.
GTGTCAAAGAAGAAAAAGTGGCCTGTGCATTATCCAAACATTCCATCAGCTATACGCCCAGTACCCCACGGAGAAGGACTGCCGGTTCCTGATGCACCAGAATCATTCTCACTTGAGTCAGATGAGGAAGAGGAAGAGGATGAAACTTCTGGTCCTGAACCATGGACCCACAGGACCCAGATTTTCTCCCATCCTCCTCCTCTGAACCACACCTCACAACACAAGGTGAACTGAATGACCTTGTCAGGGATTTGGAACTACCCAAGAGTAAGGCAGAGCTGTTGGGCTCCAGACTACAGCAGTGGAATCTCCTGGCAGGTGATGTTAGGGTTTCCATGTTACGTGATCGTCAAAAGGATCTTGTCCCATTCTTCTTCATGGAAGGTGATCTTGTAGCCTGCAACAACATGGATGGTGTGATGGCAGCCCTCAACATCATTGACGATCCAGATGAGTGGAGACTGTTCATTGATTCATCGAAGACGAGTCTTAAAGCTGTTTTACTGCATAATGGCAATGTTTTGCCATCAATTCCAGTTGGTCATGCAGTCCATATGAAGGAAACCTATGACAACATGAAACAACTTTTGAGGTGCATAAACTATGACCAACTGGAATTGATGGCAAAACATTGCCATCAATTCCAGTTGGTCATGCAGTCCATATGAAGGAAACCTA
>NW_020695041.1:0-6977 GCF_002925995.2 Terrapene triunguis
AGAGCCTCTATTGAGGTGGGTTACCTCTTTTATAGGGCAAATGCCGGACCTCCTTCCTCTTATGCCCAAATTTTATTCCTCACCCACAGAAATGTTAGGGTACACTTACCCCATAGGCTGGTATGTATGTGCGTATTGATGACAGGTATGTACGCACATCAGTTTTTTGTGGTGTACTTGTTAAGTCTGTGGGAAACCCCCCTGTTTCCACCCTTTAAGGCGATTGGTTCAGGTAAAGGTCTCTAGACATCTGCGTGGGTGTTTTGTTTAATTTTACTTTTCTGGGTGAGGGTCTCAAAAGGTGTTAACTTCACATTAGCTTAACATACAGGGTTTTGGCCTGTAGGTAGATCTTGCATTACAGCCAAACTTACTTTTAATATAAATCTATAAACCTATTACAATACATTAAATACTTAAACTATAAGAAAAGATATATATACATATACAAGCAAGCAGGTTAGTCTTATAGGCTACACGCCCCCCTTTGACGGGGTGGTTTGCACCAATAAACCCTGTCACACAGGTAGGATGTAGGTGGTTAAGCATTTATGGGAACAGTTTTAACATTTTCATAAAGATGATCGGCTGGGTTAGACTGAATAATAGTAATATTTTCAAAAGTGGGAATAGGTGAAATAACTTAATTTCCTATTGAATAAAACAAAAATTTGGTTCTGTGACAGGACACTTCAAGGGACCATATTGGTACCTCTTTTGCTTGGTAACCATGCAAAATTGGTTATTTTCAGCATAGGTCACCCTCTCCATCGGAGTCTTTCACGTGGTCAGCCTCATTAGGCATGACGATGATGAATTCCATACTCACTCTCCCTGTAGTCCACATAGAACAGTGTTTCTTTCAAACACGTTACACCTACAGATGTACTGAGGCTCTTTTTAGAGCAACATTTGTGGCACTTTCCAAGTTTGAGTTGGAGTGTGATAGACCACCAGGGGAGGTGCATTAATGCATTCCCTATAGATGTTGTCTTTGAGGTGACCTATAGAATGGACAGCAACCAGTTGCCTGTACACATCCTTGTCTGGGTCAAACACTGGTAACAAGACTGTGAATGAGACATACAAGGATTGTGCCAATTTTTTGAAAGAAAACAACTGTCTCGGTTGGGGTGAGGTGTCACTGATCCCATTTTTTTATAGCACCCATTGATAAATGCTGGCATGAATCCAAACATGTGGATTGTTCCTTTTCCAGCTTTTGAAAACACTTGGGACAGTACCAATTTAATAGTTGCTTATTTTTAATTAAGTTAGAAACCTTTTCCAATTTTAAGGATTGTAATGCATTAGTGATTGCATTTACGACATATTTTCCATATGCAAAGCATATAATTTACCTTAATGTTGATCCCTGTGCTGATTATTGTTTAAAGTGATCAGCTGATTACCTTTACGTTGGGTTTCATTAAACAATTGGGTTATGTTATACATATTATGAACAGTAAATTGTTCTTTTTGTGGATAAGTTCTGGGTTAAATATAATAGTTTATTTTTTTGTGTTGACATGTTCTGTTTCACATGCTTAGGAAATTGAGCACGACTGTGTCATCTGGTTTTCTGGGGTTGTAACAGTTTAGTTCCAAATTTGTGATTTTGGCTTAGTTTTACCCTTAGAGCAACAATAAGGGTGTAGCAAATTAGAAATATTAATGTCCATTTTATGGTTGCAATTTGCTGGGCTTCAATTGTTGCGATTCTGTTGGATGCTGTTTACGTAAGTTCTGAGGAGGAAGTTGCTTCTGCGACCTGGATGATTTATACAACTTTAACTGATTAATACGATAGATTTTGTTTTTATTATACTTGCCTTTGTTAGTTTAATTTTATGCACTGCTGAACTGAGTTTATTAATGATTTGGAAGGGTCCAATTCATTGGTTACACAGCCTATGTTTGGGTGATGTATACAATATCAACATAAATAACAACATTACTTGGTTTTTAGCTTTTCAAGTAGTCTCTCTTTGGTTTTTGTTATAGTATGGTTTTGCCTTTTGTTTGGATTTTTTCAGTTTGGCTGCTACCTGCAAGTGGATTTGATTTAAATGTTTTTGCACGTAGGTATTCATTTTGATTTCCTTTAATTGAGTGCCACTGGTGTGCCAAATTAGATGTTTTGGTAATTGCATCAAAGGGTGTTTTATTAGTAGATGCAGCCGGTGTTGCTTTCAACGCCATTAAAATTAGAGACATGAGAGTGTCCCAGTTACGTTTATTAGCATTAACCAGTTTCCTTAACATTACTTTTATAGTCTGACTGGTTTGTTTCACCATCCCAGATGACTATGGTCTGTATGGGATGTGTAGTTTTTGCATGACTTCCATTAATTTAAGACAGTTTCTAAAGAACTGTCCAGTGAAATGTGATCCCTGGTTTCATTCCTTTGCAGAGATCCCCCATTGAGAGAATACTTGCTCTACTAGGACCTTGGCGGTGGCTTTTGCAGTATTGGCTTTAAGAGGAAATGCCTCTACCCACTTTGAAAAAGGGATTGGTAACCACTAATAGGTATTGGTTACCTCTTTGAGTCCTTGGCAAAGGACCTACAAAGTCAATCTGCAAAGTCATCCAAGGACCTTTATACACCTGAGATTTTAATGGTGCATATCTTTTGTACAAAGGATTTATTGTTAGCAATCCTTTTCTTTCTGTTTTGGAAAGCTTTAGGATTACTTTTACTATTATTTTATTTGATTTTTATATTTCTTTTAAATTCGGTATGAGGTTTACCTTGATGGTAATAACTAGAACCGTTAATAAAGATATGATACCTATTAACAGAATTTGTTTTCTGGATTAATGGTTGGAAAAGCTTTTGTTTTTCCTCCCCCCTTAGATTCAGTTGATTAAAATTGGGACACACATAGGGCTCCCCTTGGTATAGTAGGGAAGTTGGTAACAAAGATGTTGTCCTAATAGGTTTTACTGCAATATTTTTTTTTGCAGCAATAATGTCCAGTGGGCTAGGCGAGCATTTGAGACTTGCCCATCTTTTACCCTATTGGACAGTAAGAACTGAAGGGGATTATGCGATGAGTGTAATATGATCGGGCTGAGGCCAATTAGAAAATAAAAGTATTGTATGGCCTATTTTACAATTGTTATACTTAAGTTTAGTTGGTGACATTAAACATGAGGCATAGGCCACAGGTTTGATTTTTCCATGCCTTTCTTGTGAAGCCACAGCTGCTAATGGATTAACACTTACCGCTACCTTTAGATGATAGGGTATTTTAGGATTTGGAGTGATCAACACCAGAGCCTTGACAATGGCCTGTTTTAGCTGTGATACTGCTTCCATGTGTTGCTCAGTCCATTTTTGTCGGACACCTTTTTTTTTTTTTTTTTCATTAGCTGGTACAAGGGACCTGCAATGGAAGCAAAATTGAAAATGAAATCCCTGTGGTACCCAGTTAAACCCAAAGAGGATTTTAAAGGGTCCTGTGATAAAGACAATCTTTAGATTGCATCTACTTTCTGTTGTGCTGGGGTTGTACCCCATTTTTGTTAGGGTGAGGCCCAAGAAAGAGACACGATTGGCCATTAGCTGTGCCTTGGCCGGATTGCACTTTAGCCCTGCTTCCTTTAGGATTTGTAGGAGTTTATTAAGCCTTTTTAAAAGCTCCTTTTTAGTCTGTGTTGCTAAACACAGGTTATTTACATATTGAAACAAAACAGTTGGTTTGGAAAATTGCGACAGTACCCGCCTTATTTGCGTATGGAATAAAGCTGGAGAATTTTATACCCCTGGGGTAAATGTGTTCAGGAATATTGGACTCCCTGGAAACTAAACGCAAAATGGTACTGTGAAATGTATTCCAATGATAATGTTAAAAGCTGTTTACTGATGTTAAGGACAGTAAACCACTTAGCCTCTGGATTAAAGGACTTGATTAGATTTGGCATCTTGGCCACTGTAGGGGCACAAATGGGTGTGACCTGAGTCAGGCGTCTATAATTTAATTTTGAGATGCCAAGAACAATCTGGTTTCTTCACGGCCAAATAGGGGAATTGGCAGTGAAAGTACATCGACGTAGTACTTTCTATGTTAATAAAGACTTGATAGTCTTTTCTATGTAAGGGTTTGCTAATTTTATTAATACAAAGGTATGATCCTTTCTTAGGTGACCTATTTGTACTTTAATGGGTATAGGAAGTGTCGTAACAACCTGATTACTTGTAAAAGTTGCAAGTGTTTTGAGGATCTAGGATCCTTAACATGGATAATGCTAATTGCTGCCCCAGTATTTATAATAAAATTTCTGTGGTGGCCCCCTACCATTGCAGATACTGTGGGTCTCCCTCTTGCATCTCTGCCTAAAGGGACTATGACTACACTTGGGGCCAATTGGTGTCATGCCGAGTAATTTGTCGAGTATGCAGACAAATATCTATGGGTTCTCCTTCTATCTCTCCGGAGGCTGTCCACCAGAGAGAAGGAAATGAGTTAACGGAGGCCACCGGACGGTTTGAGGGTGCTGGGCCTTGGCCTTTTAATATCAGCTCATTTATGTGGGCTCGGAGTTTCCGGATATCCCATCATTGAGCCTCAAGCGTTTGCTTAAACATTATTACAACTGAGTTCTTATCTTTGACTTGGGTTTCTGCAGGCGTGAATTGTTTTGTGCGGCATCTGAAAAGAAAGGAACATGGTCCCGGGCCCCTATATGAGATTTAAATGCATAACCCTGTTGAGGGGCACGCCCACTTGAAGGTTCAGGGTTACTACGTGGGTTAGGGTCATTTTGCCAATGCTGGTACCTAGGGAATTTAGGAAAACCTTGGCCTAACCCTGGGGGTTTCTCAATCCTCACAGTGGGATTAGCTCGTGGTTCCTGAAGTATTGCATTGGAGATAATCCTGGATGAGCAGGGTTAACTTTTCATAAAACCTTAATGTTTTATACTTAAAGCATCTTTACACTGACACAGGACATTTTTTTTTAGTCCGTTAACAATTACAGTTTTTTTTTTTAAAGGCATTCCGTTTTTACTATTAGGGGCGGACACTAACAAAGGAGAGGATATTTCCTCCCCCTTTGCTTTGCTCACCTCATCCTTTACTTCACTAGTTGCTTTCTTTATGATTACACTTAACTTCGCCTTTTGTGGTGCCACCCTGAGACTTACTTTTTTACCTGCAGACTGCTGATAGCTTCTGCACTGCTAACTTTCTTTTTTGACTTTCCCGGTGGCTTCTGAGACTTAGGCTGGGTCTACACTACAGTGGGGGTCCGACCTAAGATACGCAACTTCAGCTACGTGAATACCGTAGCTGAAGTTGCGTATTTTAGGTCGGCTTACCTGGCGGTGAGGACGTGGGAAAGTCGACCGCTGCCGCGCTGCCGCCGACTCCGCTGCCGCCACTTGCCGAGGTGGATTTCCGGAGTCGACGGCAGAGCGATCAGGGATCGATTTTACCGCGTCTTCACTAGACGCGGTAAGTCAATCCCCGATAGACCGATTGCTACCCGCCGGATCGGCGGGTAGTGAAGACGTGCCCTTAATCTCCAACTCCGCTCCTATCAGCCTGAGCTAACTCTTTTGCTCTACTTTTAGTTATTGGCCCTGCAGATTGTTTTATCTTCATCGGTTCCACCATGCCAATAGGGATGGGAACCGATGCTTTATCCTCCTCTAACACATCTTTTTAACTCTTTAATTCTTTCCAATAGCCGACCACAATCTGATTTATAGCCATCTAGTGATTTTAAGCTGGCATCCAAAGTTTGCTGGACTTTTCTGAGTAACTTTAATTTTTTTATTTATTTTTTTTCCCAGTGAACTATAAGCTATGAACAGACATTTAAAAGCTATTTTTTTTTACCAGTTTAGCCTTTCTTTTTTTTTCTGCTTCATTTCTACATTAAATACATTACTTACAAAACCCCATGGGTTACAATGCTTAGATATTATCTTGCTATTTTTTAGCTGTTCTAAACCTCCTCCATGTTCCTGAATGTATTTTTTGGCAAGGTTTTCTAAAGCCATACTTCTGGCAACTCCAACAGATTTTACTCTTGCCCTTAATCCACTTACCTTAATACATAACATAGAACTCATTTGAATTCTAACATTTTACTTTTAACACTTTTAATACGAAATAGAGAATTCATTTCAATTTTACAACTTTACTAGCTTTTTAATAACTAGAATAAATACTCTGTTGGTTTACTCTGACATGGAAGGCGTCCCTTCACAGAAACAACAGGAAATAATACCCTAAACTGGTTTTCTATCTAGTTTAATAAGTCCCAAGTAAATGATAGAGGGGTGGGGGCGTGTTCCCCTCTTTTCCCTCGATGGCTCATAGCTGATCGAGAGGTCTTTTCCCTCTGTCGGGACCTGCCAAACAGTTGGGGATACTGAGGCAGATGGATCAGAGGTGCAGCCTGGGAGAGTTGTGGGGACTGAAGAACTATACAAGTTCTGAGTTATTGCGGCCTCTTGGCGGCAATTAATACATAGATTTATCAACTCCGCCGCCACCACTCAGTGTGGGTCATTGGGCCCGATGCTACTGCTTATATCTTATTGGTACCATTCGTTACAACTTCAACCTCCAACAAAGCCCCTTAAACGCGTGTATCACATTAAATATTATCACTATTACTTTATCTTGCAAGATTAAATTTAAAACTTTAAGTCAAAACTTTAAGTTAAATCACAATACAGAATGGAAATATTGGGCCTGCTGCCAAGCCACAGCCACAGGAAATCAGGTTCCTGTGTTCTTAAGAGTGAGTTAGCAAGACACACAAATCTTGCTCTCTAACTCCCTGTAACTCTCATTCTTTACTTATGTCTCAGGTGAGATTTTCAGGGGTCTAAGGATGCCTGGAATCCCTGAAAATTCCTGTCACACACTTCTCAAGTCTCCTGGCTGGCTCGCCAGCCTGTAGCCTGATTTAGGGTGTACTGATAATATTAATTTGGATAATATGGGAATTTA
>NW_020695041.1:6987-7531 GCF_002925995.2 Terrapene triunguis
TTTTTCAATTTTTGAGTGAGGGATGCAGTGCTTAGAAAATGCTAAGAGCTATCCAAGCTGACTAGGGTTTACTTGACTAACTTAAACTTAAATCAAAACCTAATAATCAAACTAAGAATAAAACTTAGGGAAACCAAGCTTAGCCTAGTTTCCTTGAAACTTAAAGTTTAAGAAGGACAAGTATAGCGTACAAATAGTAGCAGTCATCGTAGATAGATAGAGTGGAGGAAGTAAATGAGAATAGAGTAAAGTGAGAATGGAGATAGAGATAGAGATGGAGTAAAGTAAGAACGGAGAAAATGGAGATAATAGAGAACGGAGCGAGAGCCTCTATTGAGGTGGGTTACCTCTTTTATAGGGCAAATGCCGGACCTCCTTCCTCTTATGCCCAAATTTTATTCCTCACCCACAGAAATGTTAGGGTACACTTACCCCATAGGCTGGTATGTATGTGCGTATTGATGACAGGTATGTACGCACATCAGTTTTTTGTGGTGTACTTGTTAAGTCTGTGGGAAACCCCCCTGTTTCCACCCTTTAAGGC
>NW_020695042.1:0-6093 GCF_002925995.2 Terrapene triunguis
GCAGAATTCCCCAGGATGGGTCACCACGTGGCACAGCTGGCTCTGTTTATCAGTGACCCAGCCCAGGACAAAAGATACATCATAGACACAGCAGGATATTACAGAGTGGTAGCTGTGTTAGTCTGTATCAGCAAAAAGAACGAGTACCTGTGGCACCTTAGAGACTAACAAATAGCCCACCTTAATTGATTAGTCTCGTTAGTGCTGGTATGGCAACACCCATTGTTTCGTGTTTTCTGTGTATATATCCTCCTACTGTATTTTCCGCTGCATGCATCCGATGAAGTGGGTTTTAGCCCATAAAAGCTTATGTCCAAATAAATTTGTTAGTCTCTAAGGTGTCACAAGTACTCCTCATTCTTTTAGCAAGATTTTAGATTTGTTCAGTGCCGAGACGACTGCCAGCCAGCTGCTACACATCTTGCTTTTCTTATGCATCACTCAAGAATTCTTACTTAAAGGACCAGACCACAGATAAGCCAGGCTGGCTTATTAAAACTGTGCACACCACACCTCTGAATGCAGGGGAAGGGAAAAGGAAAAATGCAAATATTCCAGTCTAGTTGCCCAATTTCCATTATGGGATGCATTTACTTCTGTTTACTGATTTCTAGATAGGAAAATAGTCTGATCTGGCCAGGCCTTTATGAGCATGCCATTTGCATCATGTTGTAAGACTCCTACCACTTTGTGATACAGACCAGACTCATTACCTTCAGAACCTCTGTTTGTCATTTTAAAGCTCTGAATAAAATCTTGAATGAAAAGAACAGAATAAAATGTGTTTATATCTGATACCACCCTATTTTGTTTACTCATTCAAGTCTAAACAATTTGCTGATGGTGAAATATTGAATGTGTCTTGCAAGCAGAGTTCTTGGAGTGTGGAAAAAGGAAGATGGCCAGGGTGATGTGTAGATTCACCAGAAGGAAAGGCATATTAGAAAGACACACACACACATACACACAGAGTCTGGTCTGAAGGCCGGTAACTCCTGCCGCTAAAGACTTGTCTGCATTTTTGCACTGATGTAGCCATGTTGGTTCAAACCCCTATTATAGATGTGCTGCACCAGTGTAAAAAGTGACTTGTGCCAGCCTACCTTTTCCCAGTTTGCACATCAGTATAGCTAGACTAGTGCAAACCCCTCCTCCATCGTAGACAAGTCCCAACTCATTGTGTGACCTTGAGCAAGTTATTTAACATCACTGTGCCTCAGTTTTTCTTCCCCTCCTCCCCCATAAAATAGGGACGATACTGACTAACCTGCCAGACAGGCATGTTGCAAACGTTAGTGACTGTTTAGGGAGCACTGTGAAGTGTTATCATCGCTTGTAGCTACATCACTGGAAGATGAATGATGCCATGGAAAGAGAAGTTCTGCTCCTGGCATCAGTAGAGCTAGATGGTAGCTATGGGGGTCCATGTATTTAGTTAGCCAGGAGACAAAACACCTGTTTACTCACTGGCCGGGTGGATGGTAGAGTGCCCCATTTGGAGATAGATGTACTACACTTGCCATTCTGGGCACATGTAGTGTCCTTCTGCCTCCCAGAAAGAACAGCTCTGTTAGTCTAAAAACCCTGGTTGTAATTCTTGAAGGCAGAGAAAATCCCAGGAGTCAAAGGTGCAGGGCACACATAATCTGGATGTTTTAAGGATTGCCTTTTCACATCCATACACAAATTATTAACCCTGACAGAAGTTAGGACTTGGGGCCTGGGCCCACCTGGGTCATAAGATGATTTATACTTTGGTCTATCAACAAGCAAATAGGAATGGGGCCGGACACATCAAATAAGCTGTTATTGCTTCACAGCCATCTCTATCTGCGTACCACTGCTCATGCCCACAAACAGCAAAGGTCTGGGGAATGTGCGTGTTTGACTGTCTTCGGTTGAGTAAAGCGATGGAAAAAGCCTGAGCGTGCCCTTTCTTCCTTGGAATGCTGTTTGTCAGAAAGAGAGAGCACTGCTAACCACCCACCCTCTTTCCTACACCTCTGCGACGCGCACACATTCTGTAGGACTAAGCGATGGTCACTGGAAGTTTAGGGGTATGCTTGTGTGTTTTAAGTCTTCTCCCTCCCCTTGATTGGTTTATTGCACCCAGAGGCCTGAATAGCAAATAAAGGACAGCAGCACTTTAAATTGTATTTTAATGTTATTAGGGTGGTGAAAGGGTGACCAAAATAAAATGCAGCCATTGACGGGGTGTCAGAAAGGAGAGTCAGATTCTGAGAATGGGCCCTTTCTCCCCACCTCTGGCTGAAGGTACTTTCAAATCATGACTGTTGCTGCAAGTAAATGGCTCAGCGAGTCACTGCCATGCAAAGTAAGCCAGTGAATTGGTTTCACTCATTTTTCACAGATAGTAATCCTTGACATAATAACTAAGTTTAGTTTAAAAAGAAACACATGAATGCTCCGTTGCCCCCTAACTCGGATTGTGAATGGTGCTACTTGATTTCAAAAAGAGCTGCCGATTTGCTGTTTCCAACAACGATTCATTAAATGGGAGTAAATCTGGAGTAACCCCTTGGAAACAATGAGATTTGTGACCCCAGCATCACGACCATTGCTTTCAGTGTGTTTATGCTGAGCACACACCAGTGTAACTGAGAGAAGAGCATGGCTCCTCACTGCACTGAGAGTTGCCATTTTACTGTTTATTGCTAGTTTCTAGCAGGAATATTAAACCAACAAGAAGGAAGTCTGGTTGGATCAGGAGAGGGAAACCAACAAGAAGGGAGCTCTGGTCTGGATCAGGAGAGGGAAACGCAGCTCGGTATCAGACCTCTGGCAAAGGGAGCTGAAATTCAATTTTCTTGTCATGATTTTTCTTTAATAAATCTTAAAACTCACCCTAATGTTGGACATGTCCGATATTCATCAGACTTTCAAAAAGGATCTGATTTTCTGGGCCTGCGTCTGATCATATTTACACCACTGACCTCAAAGTTTGGTGTGGAGGTCATGGGTGTTCCTCTTCAGCTGCAGTAAAATCTTGGATGGCAATGGTCTCTCGCCCTAGCAGCATATCAATTCAATAGTACCCGAACCCTCACTACGATGCTGTCTAGCTTCATTGTCATTACAAAACAACAGTACATTATTCTTGCCTTCCTCCTGTAACCAACCCCATTGGGCCTCATTTCAACACAGCATTTAAGTTCACGTTTAACTTTAAGCTCTTCCCTAGTCAGCAAAACACTTTACGTACTAGACGGGAAAGGGATAGACTTTCGGACACGCGCTGCTGAATGAGGGCATTAGTCTGTATAGCTCAGAGGGAAAAGGTCAAGCAGCAGGCACCATGCCTGAGTGCATGGAGGCAGGGGACGTTTCATTCCTTTATCTATAGCAGGGCAAAGTTGTTCAAACGTCAGCACAGGGCAGGAAAGACACCTCCTCACAGGACTCCTGACAGGACTCTTTTTCCATGTAGGGGCAGGAGGTCTTGTCTGATGGAAATTTATGAGGGGAAAGAAAGTGCTGCAGAGTATTCACAGCATGTGGGCAATGGTAAAAGGCTTCCTCCAGGGCTATTTCCTCTCAGGACAATTCACGCCCAGCCACCCGAGAGTCATGTATTAACCCTTCGGAACTAGGAGAGACTTTGCTGTGCTGGAATCCTCTCTGCCTTCAAAACAGTTAATTCCTTCCTCTTCCACCACCAGACTTCCTTCCCACACCCTCCATCCATCTAATCCCCCCAGGGCGAGCTGGGTACTGGAATCAAAGTGTGGCAAGAAATGAAAGGAAATGTGGCACCTGTAGAACACTCCGAGGAGTCGAAGAGGAGATGGTGTCAGGAGTGGGCCAGGATACACTGAGACGGGAGGGACAGAATCAGGCCCCACCAGTGGTGCTAGAACAATTTTTATAGTGGGGGTTCTGAAGGCGGAAACCATGTATTTGGGTTGTTATTACTAAATCAAGCCAGGGGATGTGACAGCAACCCTAGCTCCAGCACCTATGGGCCCCAGAGCTTTCCGCAGGCACTACAATATTTACATTGGGGAAAAGTTTTCATTATTACAGCAGTGCGGAGGCCCCAATGTGCTAGGCATTGTACAGACACAGCGCAGCGCCTAGGATCCTAATAGACAAGACAAGGGGGAAAGAGAACATACAAGCCATGTGCCCAGAGGGGAACCTGCCTCATTCACAGCACAGAGATTCAGGAACCCTACTGGGAATCCCTGTAGAACAGGATCCCCTGCTGCAGGATTGCCCTGCTCTGTTTAAAAACACAGGTCCAAATTCATCCCTGCTGTAATTCCAGTGAGGTCAATGGGGTTTGTCACCAGGGATGAATTTGGCCCGCAACATCTCTTGTTCACTGGCTCTCCCTCCACTGCTGCTGTAACTGAGACTTTTGGAGTGGGATGTGGAAGGAGGAGAATGAACATCCTGACAGCCAAGCTTCCTGGCACCCTATGTTGTAAATGAGTCACATACACCTGGAGGGCAAAGTCCTACCCGCCTCTTTGGAGCTGATCCTGCCCCTGCTGAACTCAGTGGGGAAGCTCCCACAGGCTTCAACAGGAACAGGAACTGTGTTTTAAGGATTGTTCCTGTGATTTGTAAGTCAGCTGTAGGATCCATACCTCTGCCTGCAGATCTGTCCGCCTATGCTGCGAGGCCTCATTGAGCAGTCAAATAATGCAGCTAAGATCGAAATGTGAAAAGCTCAGAAATCAAGCCTTTGGGCTGTACATTTATGGGGATGCACTAGAAGTCAAGTAACAAATATACCCTGAGAGGAGACACTCTGACACTCAGGGACTGATTCATACTGGAGTAAAGCAGAAGCAGCTCCACCAAGGTCAATGGAGTTAGTTAGTTACATTGGGGTAGGTAACATCAGAATCCAGGGTGACATCCTGGCTCTATTGCAGCCAATGGGAGTTTTGTCTTTGACGTCGCTGTTGCCAGCATTTCACCAAAGGTCTTCAAACATGTCAGCTCTCCTCAAAGCTTAACATTAAGACTTTTTTCTCTCCCTTGCCTCCTACTTTCTTTAGGTATCTCTGTCACTATATATATGGCTTGTAGATCTGTTTTATTTATATTAGATTATTATTCATTAGACCATTCTAACGATCATTGCTGCGGAAAGCATAATGTTCATGTCAAAGGGTTAATGCAATACTATATTATATAAACAGATCACTTGTTTTCTATATAGTCAGAAGCAGGCTATGCAATGGGACACACTCCTAGTGAATGCTGGTACAATGAAACACCTTTTATACAGCACTCATCCCCCTGCTATCCATGTGCCTAGAGATGTATAGAGAAATGGAACAAAAGATGTGCACTGTTCAATGCACTGCAATGTGCAGACCATAGTTCTGGTCACAGAAATCATTCGGGGGTGGGAGAAAGAGAGGGGTTGGGGGGAATGACTCAAGCTTAATAGGAGATTCACTGTAACTAACTCAGAGGTGCGTTTTTACAACAGAAGAGAATAAGCCAGATTCTTCTGTTGCTCTGGATATAGGCCAGTACAAGTACCACCCGAAAGCAGTATTTGACCCATCTTGTCTTTCACCCCAAGGAAGCCTTCAGGACACACATTCTAACAGCCACCCGCTGTATTCCTAGACAGCTGTTACTGTACCACTCAGATGCTGGGAGCTTCAGAAATGGTAACTCCTTCCAACCCTCACCCTCCCTTTGCAAGCAGTGCTCCAAGCATGCAGGACATGAATTACAGAACAAGATAATTAACTTGCATATCTCCATGTGCTACCTATTAGGTTGGGTTTTTTTTTTTTATAGCTGCATCATGCAGAGAGTTAAGTAGCAAATGTACACACAGCTTCAGCTAGGTAGGTAAAGAGCGAGAGAAACATATGGTTTGCCCAGAGGTGAAGGCTGGTTCTGTTTGTCTTCTTGCCATTCGCTCTCATGAATATTCTGCACACATGGAAACCTAGAATTAAATATTTGCAGAGCGGCGCTATGGCCGGAATTTCACCTATAAAACAATAGTTGTATGTTTAAATGACAGCGCCTGCCAACTGTACAAACACCCCCTTCCCAGGCATAGTTCTTCCCCACCTCCTTGTAATTCCATCTACT
>NW_020695042.1:6103-20134 GCF_002925995.2 Terrapene triunguis
CTATGAACCTCCAGCTGCAATTTACCAAGGAACTTTCCCTTTTTGGGGATTGGGGGGCGGAGGGTTGCCCCCTGGCCTTGTTATATCTCAAGCTTTTCCTACAATAATGGAAGTGATGAGAGCAACTCAAAGTCAGAAAAGTTACTTTATAAGAGGCATTGCTGATGAACTTCTAGTATTTTCTTCTCGCTTCAGCAACTTCCCAAATTTGCTCAGTGTTACAAATCAAAAGGATGATTTGCTCCACCTAACAATACAGCAAACTCTTTTAAATTACAAATCATGCTAATTCTCCTTTTTACTTCACCAGCACCAGTTCTTCTGACTGCAGAAAAAGTTAAAGGAGTTGATGATGCAGAATCCAGTTCACTCAAGTTCATTTATTTTTATTTAAATATCTAAAATAATAACTAATAAGCCAAGTCTCCAGGTGCCTTAACACCACCATTAATGATATAACTAAATCCCAACAGCATTAAAATGATGAATGCAACAGGGACTCAGCCAGTCACCCACCTACAAAAACGCCTTCCTGCCCTTTTGTCACCATAGAAAGAATACCTTCAGCCTTCTCACAAAAACACTATCAAAGCAGATGTCTTTTGCAGTGTGACAGGTGATCACCAAAGTCAAACTATTTCAGACCCATGGTGGAGACAGAAACTTGTGTCTAAGCTGACAGATCTAATTCAAAGATGTAGAGAAGCAGATATGAGTGTTAAAAAGGTACCATTTTAACTTGTAATTTTTATGATTACGAGACACAGAGGGTCAGACTCCCATCTGGTGTAAATTAGCACAGCTCCACTGAAGTCAATAGAGCTAGGCTAATTTACACCTTCTGGAGATCTTTAGTTTCTCTTTTTTGCTTAACAGCAAGTTCCTTTGAACATTGTACTACATAGCTGAGTGTGCTATGCACTCTATTGAATCTTCCTGTTGCTGGAGGATATTGAGATGACTAATACGTTTTAAATTTTTATTTAACTGAGAAAATATATGAAATACATGAGTAATATTATTGAAGTCACCCTTTTCTTTGCAAATACGAGAGGTGGGGGAGGAGGAAGACATCCACACTAAAGAGCTATGTAACTGCACTAATGGTTATCAGGTCATCTAGACATAATCAGTCCCACTGATTTGCAGGTAGCTCTTTTACCTAAACTAGAAATGATTAATGAAGTTAAGTGGATATGACTATGTTTTCCAATCTGTTGCATTAATTTTATGCGATAACTCATAAGGAGTCCTAACTCCCATTCTCTAGTGGGCATAAATTCAGATCACAAGAGATGTGTACATTTTGATTGCGTCAGAGTTCTGCATCTCATGGCAATAAAGGCAGTTAATAAAGTAAACAGACAGTATCTACTTCTCCCTACAAATAATCTTGCAGGAATAAAAGGGTTCCCATTTTATTCAAGTATTTAAGAGTCTTAGGTCTACATTCAGCATATTTAGGATATGTACATAGTGGTTAGATTAAGGGAATGGGAGTCAGGACACGTGGGCTCTATTCCCAGCTCAGTCACTATGAACTTGGGCAAGTCACTACCTCTTCCTCAGTTTTCCACCATCTGTAAAACTGAAGTGATACTTGTAAGCGGGGGAATGGTCCCGATATTGTGGGGAACTTTCCTGGCTTCTGCACTACCCCGGTGAAGTGGGCTAGCGAAAGGATCTGAGTCCTCGCTCCCACTTCCTTTACCCAGAGGCCTCCCTGCCCTTGAGGACTCTCCTTCCACTCTCCTGTCTGGCAGAGTCCTCGTAAACCCCGACAAGGCTGGGCCCAGGATTCCTGGGGGTCTCGACCCCCAACCCTGCTGTGGTCACCCAGGACAGGGGCTAGGGTGTACCCACTCCGGGGTAGTCTCTCCGCACTGGGCACCTCCCTGACCCACTGATCATTTCATACAATTTAAAGCAAATACAAGTTGTTTAATTAACAATTAATTTAAAAAAAGAATAAGGAAAAATGGAAAAAAAGTTAAAGGGAAACACATCACCCTGCTCTGTGGCAGGGAACATCACAAACAGTGTCTCTGGAATGTCAGGGCAGTTCACAGTCTGTTCCTTGTAGGTCCCAGGCCTCCTTCTCAGGCCCTGGCTGTGCTGCAGAGACGCTGCGGGTTGGACACTTGCTCTGGTGGTGGCCACACGCTCTCAGGCTCTAGGTGGCAGGACCCTTCTTCCCAGCATTGCCCCCGCCCTGACAGGGTTACGATCCCCCCAAGTCTGGCCTGCAAGGCCTCTTGGCTGAGGTGTCTCCCTGCGCTGGGCCCATTGCCCAGGGTCCCCCTCACTTTCCCCAGCTGCTCACCGCACCCAGCTCCGGACTGCTCCAGCTCCAGCTCCACTCTGCCTCAGCACGGCTGCTGCTGCTGCTCTGCCTCCAGCTCCCTGGGCTGCTTCTCTGGCCTCTCTGGCTCTGGTTGCTGCAGCTCTGCTCCCAGGACAGGTCTGCTCTGCAGCCTGCTTCTGTGACTCTGCTCCCAGCTCTGACCTGCTTCCTGGCTGCTTGTCTGGCCCCTCTGGCTCTGGTGGCTGCAGCTCTCCTCCCAGGGCAGGTCTGCTCTCTCTGGGCTGTGCTCTGGCTTTGTGGCTGCAGCTCTGCTTCCAGCAACTTAGCTCAGGCCCCTGCTCTCTCCTTAGCTCGGCCCCACTCTGTCTGACTCAGGCAATTCCAGTTCACACGGAGGACGGGACCCCCGTGGCCTCCTGACTCCCTGATTAGCCTGCCCGCCCTGTCAATCAGGCTGATCTGGAGCATTGGCCTCTCCCCATTGTTCCTGGGGAGTGTCAGTCTCAGGCTCCTGATTTCCCATCGACCCTTCCCCTTTTAGTGCTGGGAGCTAGCCAACCAAAACACCCCCACTGAATGTTAGTAAGGGGGCAACAGTCCCCTTACATACTGATCTACTATTGGACTCGGTAAGAGTTCTACAGCTTGTGTTATGCAGGAGGTCAAACTATATGGTCATAAGGCTCCCTTCTAGCTCTAAAAGCTACAAACCTAGGGTTGGATTTTCAGAAGCTCTCAGCATAGACCTAACTCTGCAACCGTTGGCATCAATGGGAGTTTTACCATTAATTTGAATGGGAGCAAAGCCAGGCCAGTATTGATTGCTTATGAAAATGGCACCTCTGAAGCACTATCTAACAAGCTAAGTGCAATCATTACCACCTCATCTCATCTCACCTCAGAAGGGTTGAAAAGTTTAATTAGTGTTTGCAAAATGAGTTCAGCTCCCCAGTTGAAAGGGGTTCTAGAAGCAGAAATTATTTTCATTCCTCTGTTCTTGCCTTGATATCCTATTGAAAGCCAGTGCAGAGGGTGGAGGACTGGTGTGGAGAAAGTGAAAAGCTCCCTCATATAACACAAGAACTAGGGGGTCACCCAATGACATTAATAGGCAGCAGGTTTAAAACAAACAAAAGGAAGTACTTCTTCACACAACAGTCAACCTGTGGAACTTTTTGCCAGGGGCTGTCGTGAAGGCCAAAACTAGAACAGGATTCAAAAAAGAACTAGAGAAGTTCATGGTGGCTACATCCATCAATGGCTATTAGCCAGGATGGGCAGGGATGCAACACCATGCTCTGAGAGCCTCTGTTTCCCCGAAGCTGGGAGTAGATGAAAGGGGATGGGTCAACTCAATAATTGCCCTGTTCTGTTAATTCCCTTTGAAGCACCTGGCATTGGCCACTGTCGGAAGACAGTGTACTGGGCTAGATGGACCATTGGTCTGTCCCAATATGGCCATTTTTATGTTCTTATGTAAAAATTAATTATAATAAAAATGTTTAGTACAGAAACTCCCAACACCAGCCAAAATTGATCACTTGGGCAACACAGCTCTGTCTGCTGGATCCCTAAGCAGAGTAGGTGAGTTCATGTAAATACAGTCTGGTCCTGCAGCCTTCCCCCAACCCCTGGCTCATCATTAGCTGTCAGGGGAGAGCTCATTCAGACCTTGCTTACAAATCATAATTTTAAATGATGAGGTTGGCCAACATTGCCAAAACCAATGTGCCAGCATTGTCAGAAAAAACAACAGCTGTGTGAGGAAGCTTCTTTGTTCATGCTTTTCAAACCTATAATACTTTTTCAGGTACAAGTATTTGATCATACATTGTATATGCTTTTAAAGTGTGTATTAATGTGTCAATTTCAATTCAAATTTCCAACCAATGACAAAATTGGCAACACTGTTGTAACTAGTTGATCACTTGGGGAGGGGGTTGGGGAAATTCGGGAGGGGGGTGTACAGCCCCCTGGGGTATCTGGGGAAGGTCTGGTTTCACTGAAAGAAGTCTCCTGCTGCAGCACCTCAGTAGGTTACATCAAAGAGGCGCTGCAGTGGCTAGGCATTCGGATGCCTGTGCCTTTAAGAACCCAGCCCTGGGAAGCCCATGCTGAGAGGCACTGTCCTGTGGGAGGGGAAATAAAATAGCAGAGGGCTCTCCCCACCCTATTTTTTGCCAAACACTGGTGTCTCAGTCCACCGGGGTAACTGTTACCCCCTCTCTGTACCGGGGTTTTGCCCTCTGTCACCCTCTGGCAGCACCTCAGCCCTGGGCTTAACTCTGTCTCCTTCCCGCCCCATCCCTGATTTTGCCTTCAGCCCCTATCCTAACCCTGCTTCCAGCTGCTTGACCCCCCTGACCAGTCAATTTTCATCCCCTGCTCAGACGCTGGCCACCCCCTCCTCTGATTTGCCCCCTTTGCCCCTTTTTAACCCCTGTAAAAAGCAGTCAGTAGAATCTTATGGCTAATAAGGACAGGATGAAGGGCAATGACTTCGGTAGATGTTACTGAGCATGCTTAGTTCATGTGAGCATGCTCGGTACATCATAATAGCACATTCCTACAGGGAGCAGTTTCCTGTACTACACCTGCCCCAGCCCAGGACCTGAAGCAACAGCTTGGATGTACTTCTGCTAACAAGGCTTTTTCCTAATCCTGCACATCAACCAGGACTATGGGGAAACTTTGGTTCCTACACCAAAGTTCCTACTGGTGCTATATCACCTTCAAAAACAACTAGACACAGGATACAAATTAGCTACATTTCACCGTTTTTAGTTACCTGTATCAGTTTAATTAAGCTTCACTCAATGTAATCTGAATCTTTAAGAGGCTAGAGCGATTAATCTATGTATCTAGCCGGTTTCATATCACTCTGTCTTCACATGTAGTATCATGGTCCCATGCTATTGTTGTTTTTCTGTATTCAAACTGACCACTTGAGATTCAGTAGAAGCGTCTGCTATTGTTTGCTAGGGTTGCCAGGCATCCAGTTTTCAACTGGAACACCCGGTTGAAAAGGGACCCAGGTGTCTCTGGTCAGCACTGCTGATTGGGCAGTTAAAAGTCCAGTCGGTGGCACAGCGGGTCTAAGGCAGGCTCCGTTCCTGCCGTGGCTCCGTGAAGCTCCCGGAAGCAGCGTCATGTCCCCCCTCCGGCTTCTAGGTGTAGGGGCAGCCAGGGGACTCTGCACACTGCTCCGCCCCAAACGCCCCAACCCTTTCTCGCTCAGTGTCAGATATAGATATACAGTACTGACAGCTCCACAAATTCAAAGATCATGCACCATGCAGTGCCTGAGGATGGAGCAGTGTGCAGACCCACACCTCCACACAGGAACTGGAGGGGGGACATGCCGCAGCTTCCAGGAGCCACCTGAGGAAAGCGCTGCCCAGAGCCTGCACCCCTGATCCCCTCCCGCACCTCAACCCCCTGCCTCAGCCCGGAGCCCCCTCCAACACTCTGAACCCCTCAGCTACACCCCCCAACCCGGAGCCTCCTCCTGCTCCCCAAACCCCTCATCCCCAGCCCCACCCCAGAGCCCGCGCCCCCAGCCGGAGCCCTCACCCCCTCCCACACCCAACCCTCTGAGCCAGCCCGGTGAAAATGAGTGAGTGAGGCCTGGTCTACACTACAAGTTTCGGTCGAATTTAGCAGCATTAAATCGAATTAACCCTGCACCCGTCCACACAACGAAGTCATTTACTTCAACATAAAGGGCTCTTAAAATCAATTTCTGTACTCCTCCCTGACGAGGGGATTAGTGCGGAAATCAATATCGCTGGTTCGAATTAGGGTTAGTGTGGATGCAATTTGATGGTATTGGCCTCCAGGAGCTATCCCACAGTGCACCATTGTGACCACTCTGGACAGCACTTTCAACTCAGATGCACTGGCCAGGTGTACAGGAAAAGTCCCACAAACTTTTGAATCTCATTTCCTGTTTTGCCAGTTGAGCTCATCAGCACAGGTAACCATGCAGTCCGAGAATTGAAAAAGAGCTCCAGCATGGACCGTACAGGAGGTAATGGATCTGATCGCAGTACGGGGCGACGATTCTATGCTATCAGAACTACGTTCCAAAAGACGAAATGCCAAAACATTTGGAAAAAATCTCCAAGGGCATGATGGATAGAGGCCACAACAGGGACTCAATACAGTTCCGCGTGAAAGTTAAGGAGCTCAGACAAGCGTACCAGAAAACCAAAGAAGCAAACGGAAGGTCCGGGACAAAGCCGCAGACATGCCGCTTCTACGCTGAGCTGCATGCAATTCTAGGGGGGGCGCCACCACTACCCCACCCCTAACCGTGGATTCCGAGGAGGGGGTACTCTCAGCCATGCCTGAGGATTTTGCGGACGGGGAAGATGATGATGAGGAGGAGGACGAGCTTGAGGAGAGCACACAGCACTCCGTTCTCCCCAACAGCCAGGATCTTTTTCTCACCCTGACTGAAATACCTTCCCAAACCTTCCAAGGCGGTATCCCGGACCATGAAGCCGGAGAAGGGACCTCTGGTGAGTGTACCTTTGTATATATAATACATGGTTTAAAAGCAAGCATTTTTTAATGATTAATTTTCCCTGAGGACTTGGGATGCATTCGCGGCCAGTACAGCTACTGGAAAAGTCTGTTAACATGTCTGGAGATGGAGCTGAAATCCTCCAGGGACATCTCCATGAAGCTCTCCTCGAGGTACTCTAAAAGCCTTTGCAGAAGGTTTCTGAGGAGAGCAGCCTTATGCCGTCCTCCATGGTAGGACTTTTTACCATGCCATGCTAGTAGCAAGTAATCTGATATCATTGCATGACAAAGCCTGGCAGCATATGGTCCCGGTGTTTGCTGACATTCAAGCAACATCCGTTCTTTATCTGTCTGTGTTAACCTCAGGAGAGTGATATCGTTCATGGTAACCTGGTTGTAATATGGGAATTTAATTAAGGGGACATTCAGAGGTGGCCGTTCCTACTGGGCTGTTTGCCTCTGGCTGAAAAGAAATCCTCCTCGCAGTTAGCCAAGCGGTGGAGGGGGGGAGGCATTGGCGCTGAGCTGTTCGCGTTTGGCTAGCAGGGATCGTCCCTGATACCAGCCACATGGTGGGGGCAGGGGTAAAGCGATCATCCCAGAGAATTGGATGAGGGGGAGTTACTTTGATTTCTGCTGCTGCACGTTAACACGAAAATTGCAACATTCAACGGGCTTTGCTTCGTATGGGAAAGGAGGGCGCTGCTTTTATGAAGGTTGCAAAAGCCGAAAGACTATGGCTTACTATGGCCACCTGCAAGCCGAATTCTGTTGCCCGGTCCTGCGTCTGTGATCTCTAACACCAAAGCCGCAGGCACTCACAATGTGACCTTGTACCAAAATCACATGTGCTATGTAATGTGAATAGTGTTGTTCACCGTGAAAGAGTATACCCATTGTTCTCTAAAATGTATCTTTTTAAATACTTCTCTCCCTTTTTTCCCTCCCGCAGCTGCAAATTTTTCAAGCCTCCGCCTCCGTCCCGAAGGCTATCTCAGATAAGGCGGCAAAAAAAAACACACTCGCAATGAAATGTTCTCTGAGATCATGCAGTCGACCCACAATGGAAGAGCTCATCTGAATGAGTGGAAGGACACAGTATCACAGTACAGGAAAGCAGCCAATGAACGTGAGGACAGGAGGGACGATCGAGATGAGTTGTGGCGGCAGGAAGCTCAGAGGAGGCAGGATGCAACCCTGGGACTACTGCGGGATCAAACGGACATGCTCCGGCATCTGGTGGAGCTTCAGGAATGGCAGCAGGATCACAGAGTGCCGCTGCAGCCCCTGTTTAACTGCCTTCCCCCCTCCCCCCTCCCCAAGTTCCATAGCCTCCTCACCCAGATGCCCAAGAACAGGGGGGTGGGGGGGGGGGAGGCTCCAGGGACCTAACCATTCCACCGCAGTGGACAGCCCAAGCAACAGAAGGCTGGCATTCAACAAGTTTTGAAGTGGCCTTTTCCTTCACTCCTCCCATACCCCACCCGGGCTACCTTGTCAGTTATCTCCCTATTTTTAGAATCAATTAATAAAGAATACATGGTTTTTAAACGATAGTGACTTTATTTCCTTTGCAAGCAAGCTGTGATCGAAGGGGGGAAGGTGGGTGGCTTACAGGGAATGAGTCAACTAAGGGGGCGGGTTTTCATCAAGGAGAAACAAACAGAACTGTCACACCGTAGCCTGGCCAGTCATGAAACTGGTTTTCAAAGCTTCTCTGATGCGCAGCACTTCCTGGTGTGCTCTTCTAATCGCCCTGGTGTCAGGCTGCGCGTAATCAGCGGCCAGGCGATTTGCCTCAACCTCCCACCCTGCCATAATCGTGTCCCCCTTACTCTCACAGAGATTGTGGAGCACACAGCAAGGAGCAATAACAATGGGAATATTGGTTTCGTGGAGGTCTGAGCGAGTCAGTAAAGTGTGCCAGCGACCCTTTAAACGTCCAAATGCACATTCTACCACCATTCTGCACTTGCTCAGCCTATAGTTGAAAAGCTCCTCACTACTGTCCAGGCTGCCTGTGTATGGCTTCATGAGCCATAGCATTAAGGGGTAGGCTGGGTCCCCAAGGATAAATATAGGCATGTCAAGTATCAGAGGGGTAACCGTGTTAGTCTGGATCTGTAAAAAGCAACAAAGAGTCCTGTGGCACCTTAAAGACTAACAGATGTATTGGAGCATAAGCTTTCGTGGGTGAATGCCCACTTCATCAGACGCATGTAATGGAAATTTCCAGAGGCAGTTCTAAATATGCAGCAAGTTTCTTCATGAGGTTGATAGATTGGAGCTTATGCTCCAATACATCTGTTAGTCTTTAAGGTGCCACAGGACTCTCTGTTGCTTTTTATAGGCATGTCAACATCCCCAACAGTTATTTTCTGGTCTGGGAAGTAAATCCCTTGCTGCAGCCATTTAAACAGACTAGTGTTCCTGAAGACGCGAGCTTCATGAACCCTTCCCGGCCAGCCCATGTTGATGTTGGTTAAATGTCCCTTGTAATCACCAGTGCTTGCAGCACCATTGAAAAGTACCCCTTGTGGTTTATGTACTCGCTACCCTGGTGGTCCGGTGCCAAGATAGGGATATGGGTTCCATCCACAGTTAGGGAATCCCATTGCAGCAAAGCCATCCACTATGACCTGCATGTTTCCCAGAGTCACTACCTTTGGTAGCAGAAGCTCAGTGATTGCCCTGGCAACTGGGATCACAGCAGCCCCCACAGTAGATTTGCCCACTCCAAATTGATTCCCGACTGACCGGTAGCTGTCTGGCATTGCAAGCTTCCACAGGGCTATCGCCACTCGCTTCTCAACTGTGAGGGCTGCTCTCATCCTGGTATTCTTGCGCTTCAGGGCAGGGGAAAGCAAGTCACAAAGTTCCATGAAAGTGCCCTTACGCATGCGAAAGTTTCGCAGCCACTGGGAATCATCCCACACCTGCAACACTATGCGGTCCCACCAGTCTGTGCTTGTTTCCCCGGCCCAGAATCGGCGTTCCACGGCATGAACCTGCCCCATTAATACCATGATCTCCAAACCGCCGGGACCCACGCTTTGAGAGAATTCTGTGTCCATGTCCTCATCACTCTCGTAACCACGCTGCCATCACTTCCTCCTCGCCTGGTTTTTCAGGTTCTGGTTCTGCATAAACTGCACGATAATGCGCGAGGTGTTTACAATGTTCATGACTGCTGCGTTGAGATGAGCGGGCGCCATGCTTGCCGTGGTATGGCGTCTGCACTGAAAAAAGCCGCGAAATGATTGTCTGCCGTTGCTCTGGGGAGGGGCAACTGATGAAATGGCTTACAGGGAATTAAAATCAACAAAGGGGGGTGGCTTTGCATTAAGGAGAAACACAAACAACTGTCACACAGAATGGCCCCCTCAAGGATTGAACTCAAAACCCTGGGTTTAGCAGGCCATTGATTTCACAGAGGGAGGGGAGAGCAAATGAATACAAAACAAATCTGGTCTATTTCTTGTTTTGATCCACTCCATCTATCTTTTACATCTTAGGCTGGCAGCAGACGGTGCAGTACGACTGCTAGCCATCATCATCTCCGGGCTGCTCGCCAGAAGATGCTGCATTATGGCTGCTAGCCATTGTTATCTCCTGGGTGCTCGGCAGAAGATGGGAAATGACCTGGCTGAGTCACTCCCATGTCTGCCAGGGTGCCCCTGATCAACCTCACTGGCTAAAAGACCACCCAGGAATACAACAACGATGGCTACCTGTCCTAATGCACCGTCTGGTGCCAAAAGGCAATGAACTGCTGCTGTGTAGCAATGCAGTCCCACGTCTGCCAGCACCCAGGAGACATACAGTGATGGTCAGCTGTGCAGGCTCCGTGCTTACCGTGGTATGGCGTCTGCACAGGTAACCCAGGAAAAAAGGCTTGAAACAATTGTCTGCCGTTGCTTTCACGGAGGGAGGGAGAGGGGGGCCTGAAGACATGTACCCAGTACCCAATGTTTTTTGCCCCATCAGACATTGGCATCTCAACCCAGAATTCCAATGGTCGGGGGAGACTGCGGGATCTATGGGATTGCTACCCACAACTACCCACAGTGCAATGCTCCGGAAGTCGACACTAGCCTCGGTACTATGGACGCACACCGCCGAATTAATGTGCTTAGTGAGGACGCATGCACTCGACTTTACACAATCTGTTGCCAAATATCGAATTCTGTAAAATCGGAGTAATTTCGTAGTCTGGACAGCACTTTGAACTCTGATGCACTAGCCAGGCACACAGGAAAAGCCCCAGGAAATTGTTGAAATTCATTTCCTTTTTGGTCAGCGTGGTGAGCTCAGCAGCACAGGTGACCATGCAGTCCCCCCAGAATCACAAATGAGCTCCAGCATGGAGCAAACGGGAGACACTGGATCTGATTGCTGTATGGGGAGAAGAATCTGTGCAGGCCGAACTCCGATCAAAAAGAAATGCTAATATATAAATATGCCAAAATTGCACAGGGCATGGTGGACAGAGGCTACAACAGGGACACACAGCAGTGCTGCATGAACGTTAAGGAGCTCAGGCAAGCCTACCAAAGGACAAAGGAGGCAAATGGTCGCTCCGGGTCAGAGCCCCATACAAGCTGCTTCTATGATCAGCTGCATGGCATTCTGGGGGGGACTCTACCACTCCCCCACCACTCTCCGTGGACATCTGCAAGGTGGGACTCTCCCACAACACGGAGGAGGATTTTGAGGAGGAGGAGAATGCACAGCAGTGTCGTGGAAAGAATCACCCACGCAGTGATTTTAGTTCCCAGACTCAGAGCCTGAGGCCTTTATTGCAATACATACCAGTGCGCACTGGGGTGCAGTTTCAAAAACTGGCACCCCGAACAGCAGCACGCAGGCTGCTTTTATTCCCTTAAACCACAAGCATGATACAATCAATACGTCATGAGTTAAGAAATTAAGAACCAATCATAAGCTGGGCATATAGTGGACACGAGCTCGGGGACAAATCACAAGCCGGGCTTTGGGTGAACACGCGTTGGTCACGAGCTGGGGTGTTGGGTTGGGGTCACTCTTCCCTCCTCCCCTCGCCCTCTTTCTTAATGTTCCGAGAAGTGGGTGTAATTGGGCATGGGGACATTCGGTGGTTTTCCGCAAGGGTGGTGCTTGGCCCTAGCTTGGGTACATTTCTTAAGACTTGGTACATGTCATTTTCCGGGGGATTTTGACAAAGGCTAAGGGGGGCTTTTCAGGAGATGCTTAAAGGGGAACTATTATAGGTTATTTGCAGATAGTTGGAATTGGAGAATTTGCAGATAGCTACAACTGCAAGAGTGATTAGCTCTTTGCAAAAGCAATTTCTTAATGTATTTCATAAACTTGCGGTTAATATATTTTGTGTTTCTTTCCTTCCTCTCTTTCCCTCCTCTGTGACTACTTTTGTCTGGGTTTTGGCAGAGAATTGATTTGAGCAGTATTGTTCAGGCTTTTAGGCCTTCTCTACTCTGCACAAAGGTCACCATCATGACAGCCTTCTGTTGGAGGTGTTTTGGGGCCTGTAGGCCCAGAACTTTGGCTATCGGAAAGAAGGCCCCCCTGTCCTGTTCCTCCACAGCAGGCAAGCGGTGAATCCGTTCTCCCCAGCAGCCAGGACCTTTTCATCACCCTGGAGCCAATACCCTCCCAAGGCGAGATCCCCGACCCTGAAGCCAGAGAAGACACCTCTGGTGAGTGCACATTTGTAACTACAGTACAGGGTTTAAAAGCAATAGTGTTTAATGTGTGATTTGCCCTGAAGAATTCAGATGCATTCGCGGCCAGTACATGGAAAAGTCTGTTAATGTGTCTGGAGATGGAGCGGGAATCCTCGAGGGACATCTCCATGAAGCTCTCCTGGAGATGCTCTGAAAGCCTTTGCAGAAGGTTTCTGGGGAGGGCTGCCTTATTTCGTCCTCCACGGTAGGACACTTTACCATGCCAAGCCAGTAGCAAGTAGCCTGGAATCATTGCAGCGCAAAGCATGGCAGCGAATGGTCCTGGGTTTTGTCACATTCAAGCAACATTCGGTCTATATCTTTCTGTGTTAGTCTCAGGAGAGTGATATCATTCATGGTCACCTGGTTGAAATAGGGGAATTTTTGTAAGGGAACAGTTAAAGGACCCTGTTCCTGCTGGGCTGTTTGTGCTTGGCTAAAAGGGATCATCCCAGAGAATAGCCATGCAGAGGGGTGGGAGGAGGTGTGTGCTGCACATCCACACAAAAACTGCAGCCTCTCCTTTTAAATGTGAAACCCAACTGGCATTGCTTGCTATGGGAAAGGAGGGTGCTGCAATTTGAAACCATTCCCCCATGTTATGAAGGTGTTAGAAGCCAACCCCACGTACTCCTTGGCTTACCATGGCTGCCTGGCAACCAAATTCTGTTGCCCAGCCATGTGATGTGTCACCACACCAGCAGATGCTGAATATAAAAGGCAAAATGCGACCTTGTACCTAAAGTACATGTGCTGTCGGCTATGAATTGCTTTATTCGCTGTGAACGAGACTAACATTTCTGAGACCAAAAGGATCATCTTAAATTGTACTCTCGCAGATTAGAAGGCAAAAAAACCCCGTACTTGCGATGACATGTTTTGCAAGCTCATGCAGTCCTCCCGCACTGATGGGGCACAGCTCAATGCATGGAGGTATTCAATGGCAGAGGCCAGGAAAGCATTAAGTGAGCGAGATGAGCAGAGGCAGGAGGTGATGCTGAGGCTAATGGGGGAGCAAATGGACATGTTGAGGCATCTGGTGGAGCTGCAGGAAAGCCAACAAGACCACAGATCCTCCCCCGCCCCCCCCCCCGCATCCACTGCACAACCGCCTGCCCTCCTCCCCAAGTTCCATATCCTCCTCGCCCAGGAACATGGGGGAGGCTCCTGGCACCCAGCCACTCCACTCCAGAGGATGGCCCAAGCAACAGAAGGCTGTCATTCAAACAGTTTTGATTTGTAGTGTGGCTACAATAAGCAATGTGGCCTTGTCCTTCCATCCTACCCCACCTAGGCTACCTTGTCAGTTCTCACTTTTTCTTAATTAATAAAGAATGAATGCATGGTTTCAAAACAATAGTTACTTTATTTCCTTTGCCAACTGTGATCAAAGGAGGGAGTGTGGTTGGCTTACAGAGAACTAAAATCAACAAAGGGGATGGGTTTGCATTAAGGAGAAACACACAACTGTCA
>NW_020695043.1:0-1262 GCF_002925995.2 Terrapene triunguis
TTTAGCTTCATGCTTGGGACCCAGACATTTCTTAACGTGACTAGTCAAGGGGAACTGGCCCAAGTATTCCATGATCCATCGGCATGCAAATGGAAAAACCCAACCTCAGCAACGTGTCACGGCCGCAAAGGCGGATTGTGCAGTAGGAAAACGTTCCACAGATAGTTAAACTGTGTGTCCCATTTTCAACAGCTGGTTTCAAATTCTTAATGTTTCTTGTGCAACTACAATTTAAGTTAATTTGCCCATAATTATATATTTAATTCAACAGTTACGAGTGTCAAAAATTGAAGCACAGCCCAATTCCTCTGTACACTTAAGCTTTTTCTGTACAATGTCAGTAATATATATATAAATATGAGAGAGTAAGCTACTTATTTCATAAACTCCAAGGGGGGAATAAAAGTTTTTTTCCTCTCCCAGATTAACACTTTCCTCCAGTTCCTGATGTACAGTCATGACACATTAACAAAACAACTAAAACGTGTTTAGTCCAATCACCCCCACAGCCAAAAAACAAGATGGGAACACCTAGAGATGGAAGCAGTAATGGTATTTTCCCGCTTAAAATTAAATTCTCCCCCTTGTGTCTTGCAGGGTGTACCTCTATCCATCAGCTATGATCTTGTACAGGACACCCCAGTGAGAATTCAAGTTCAAATTAAAACCAACCTATTTAGAATAAATGCTGTGAACTGGCTTCTGGACGTTCCGTTTCGTATAACTTGCATGACAATGATTTACATTTACAAAAGAAAAGTGTTAAATAGTAATGACAGTTAAGTTTTCCTAGAGCAGGAGATTTTTCACCCACGGAAGGAATACACCATGACCAAGCTACTCCCCAGGTATGAATGAATTTGTTCCCACAATACATTATATATGAACATTCGCTGTGCTTGCCCACTTCCGAGTGCAGCCTGTCCAGAGCCTGGGTTTAGGCTGCGCTCTTCATTCAAGCACAAATCTTCATTAAATACAATGAACAGAAAAGAAAATCAGCACTCAGTCTTCATCACCACTCAATTAAATGAATTACAAAAAAGAAAACCGCTGAACGCAAACGGCTTAACAGATGGGAAACAGAAAGCTGGATGGGATGTGTGGCCTAGCCATCAGGACAGGTGTGACCTAAATGAAATGGTCATTTAAAAAAATCACCTCTACTTTTCCCCCAATAAAATATCCACAAGTGTATGTGCATGTCAGCGGCTGTAAGAACTATTCAGGTGTTTTTCCAAGCTGTGGGATTTGCCACAATG
>NW_020695044.1:0-356 GCF_002925995.2 Terrapene triunguis
TGGCCAAGTAATTCTAGAGCGGATGACACAGAGGATTGGGTGATTAGAACTGGAGCATAAGCTAGGCCTCGTGGCGGCCCTCTGCATGGGTGCATTTTACCCAATGGGGTGGGGGTCGGGGGGTCGTACCTGCTCCGTTTGATCGTTGATCACCACCAGGTCGGCAGTCTGGCTCAAACAGGACCTTCTGGCCACTGGCCAGCCCTGGGCAGACGAGGAGAAAAAGTAGCAGCTCCCTCGGTACTGCTCCCAGCCAGGCTGGCACCGGGAAGTGCCTGTCGGAGAGAACACAGCAGAGCCAGCGCGTGACTAGGGAGGTATGGGCAGGAGGGGCTCCCCACCCTGGATAAACCCAG
>NW_020695044.1:366-3608 GCF_002925995.2 Terrapene triunguis
TCCCTGCCCTGTGCTCATTCCCCCAGACCCACGGCTGTCGGCCAGCCCTGCCTAGGGGCGAGTCAGCTAGTGGGATTAGTTAGGGTCCCCCCTAGACTAGTGAGTAATGGGGCACCTCGTCAAGAACGTCCTTTGCAAACGGAACGCCCTGAAACGTCGAGAGACGAAGCTGAGACTCTACAGAGCGGCGGTGCTCAGTATCCGGGCCACTGGGACTGAAATGTGGCCCCGCACCATCAAGATTGGCAAGAAATTGGACACCATTCAGATGAAGCGTCTTCAAATGATCAAAAGCATCAAGTGCCTGGGATGCAAGTCGAATGAAGGGATCTGCTTTCTAACGAATCAGGTCCTGCTCTACTAGACGGTCGCCCAATCCTCTCTCAGGCACCATGGTCATCTGCTCCGAAGTTCTACAACTTCCCTGAGAGACTCTCTTTGACTCAAGGAAAGCTGGACGGGAGACCTAAAACACAACAGCTGGACGGTGACAGAGACCCGTCCCTCACCGGCATCCTACCTCGTAAAGTGCAGCTTTGGCTCAGGGCAGAACATCATGGAGGCCCAGAATGCCTTCAGTCACCTCTATGCTGTCCAAGCAACAGCAAGAGAACTGACCAACCCTCTAGCCTAGGGAAATTTGCACTAGTGTCTCCATACCCTGGTGCAAATCTCTAGTGTCGACACACGGCACGGGGCTTGCAGAATGCCATTCCCTTTTGTAATTTGCCAGCGTGAGACCCACTGGAGTGAGTCCTGCTTTGCACCAATGAAGCACGTCTACATGAACGGGTTTGCATCACCTTTTAACCATTGGGACAAAGTCTCCAGCGACGGGGCGGATTTTCCGTCAGTCGGAGCCTTTAACAGATTGGGCCTCTCTCCCGTAAAGCACCGCTATACTCAACCACCCAATATGGAATCGCTGGGTGGCCTC
The DNA here is from genome assembly GCF_002925995.2 of Terrapene triunguis. NCBI lineage: Eukaryota > Metazoa > Chordata > Testudines > Emydidae > Terrapene > Terrapene triunguis. The sequence continues at coordinate 1,304 of NW_020695044.1, forward strand.
CTCTGGCCTGGGTTCTGCAGGAGGTCAGAACAGATGCTCCGAACAGTCTCTTCTGGCCATAACATTCATGGGTTTGTGAGCTACCAGGTGTACATTTCCCTGCTGCAGACGGGCTCTTAGCTAAATAAAGCCTGATCCAAACGCCATTCAAGATCATGGGAGTCTTTCCCTCAGGCTCAACAGGCTCAGATCATTAATCAGTGAATTGGAGTGCAACCAAAACAATAAGAGGCTTGGTACATCCTGTTCCCTTGTGCTCCCCCATCTGTTTGCCTGCCTCCACCTCTTGTCCCTGGTCTAATACGTAAGTTGGAAGCTCTTTGGGGCAGGGACTGTAGATTTGTTTTGTATTTGTGCAGGGCCCAGCACAATGGGGGTCTGGGCTGTGAGTGGGGCTCCTAGCTGCTACCGTAATACACCTAATAGTGTTATGCTGGAGGGTACTATTGACTGCCCTCATGTGGGATCCACAGACAATGACAGACCTCGTTAAAGCCAACGGGTGCCAAGTGCGGGAGGAGCAATCAAGCCCCTGTATGCCGTGACATAGATGCAGACAGTGGAGGTGACTGCCCAAAGCACCAGGCTGCATGGCAGGTCAGAGCTGAGGTGGGCTGGCCTGAGGGTGTCACTGGTTGCAGCCCCAGGTGCTAGGAAACCGGCTGCCAGGCGCATGGGTGGAAGGCCGAAGGAGCTGTGAGTGGGACCCTGGGAGGAAGCGGAGACAGAGCTCCCTGGGCACAGAGCTCGCTGGAGGGGCAGCTGTGGGGATTTCTGAGCAAGGAACCTGGCTGCTTCTGTTAGTTCCTGCCCTGCCCAGTGGAACAGGACCCCGGGTAACTAAACAAAGTCACAGTGAGAACAGACCTGCCTGGGAGCAGTGTTTGCTCCCCCTAACGGGAACAAACCCGGCAAGTCCTCAGATTTTGTCTTGGGCCAAAAGGGTAACAACAGTAATACCAACAAACAGATGCCTGGGAGTAAGCTGAATTCTTACCGTTGGCTCTGAGCACGGATTGATCAGTCCGCATCTGCTCCAGCTCCTTGGACATCTCTGCGTCTAGAAAGAGGGACAGACATCAGCTGTTGTTTATATGGTTTGGGGGACTCAGAGTAGGGATAGGTTTTCAGTTTGGAGTCATGGCCCAGGAAGGAATGTTGCATTTCTATTTCCCAGCTTCCAACTGCTCACTTGTGTCAGGGGGAGACAATCTCCCAGTCCTCTCTGAGCCACCCCCACCCTGGAGCAGTCTGGCCAACCGCAAATGTTAAAAAAACCATGATATTGGGTTAAAAATCATGAGGTTTGTAAAAAATAATAAATTTTGGATCCTTTTCTTTGCCTTCTGGTTCCTGAGCTGTTACGTCCCTTTCTCAGGCTTTTCTGTGCAACTAGAAACTGTCTCAATTTTTTAAATGAAAGCTGAGAGTCTCACCTAATCACATGACTCCAGGAGCTGGGGCTTTAATTCAACCACCTAGAATTTTCAACACTGAAGCTGTGTGTAATCTCCCACCAGGGGTCATCAGCAAGATTTGAATATCTGACCCCTGCAGCAAAGACTTCTAACCACTTGAGCTAAAGGAGTAACTCTGTTAGCCGGCAGCAGTAGTTGGGCTGTCATCCAATGTGGAGCAGCTGCCAGAGGGGGTCCCAACACGCACTGTACTAGCTTGTCGAACGTGGGGATACATTCAAGCATCACACCCCAGTATGTTCCTGCTCAGATTGCGGGTCCTGGGAAGGGGTCCCGCCAGAGGGGCTGTGATTTCCCTGGGGCTGCTGGACCTCCTCTCTGACCCAGGCCCCACCCTCACTCCACCCCTTTCACCCAGGCTGCGCCCCACGTCTTCCTGCCCCCACTCCTCCCCCTCCCCCCAGTGCCTCCTGCAGGCCGCTGAACAGCTGATCATGCCAGGCAGGAGGCGCTGGGAGGGATGGGGAGGACCTGATTGGTGGGACTGCTGGTGGGTGCTAAGCACCCACTATTTTTTTTCCATGGGTGCTCCAGCCCCAGAGCACCCACGGAGTCGGCACCTATCGGCCCCACTGCTGTGAGCTGGAGGTCGGGTGGCCTGACTTAATGAGCTTTGTCTTACAATTAGCAGTACTAGGGCACAGTGAAGTGCATTATGGGGGATTATACCCCAACCCCTGCAGCATCCCACGCTGCCCATTGACAGAGACACGGCTCGGGCTGGGAGGGACATGTGAGGTGATATCTTGGCCTCATTGAAGCCAATGAGAGTTTGACCATTGACTTAATGGAGCCAGGATTGCACCCCTGGACTTTTCCTCTGGGCC